>NC_089732.1:14856423-15006423 GCF_035083965.1 Branchiostoma lanceolatum
TGGAGTAGAACCAGGGATGATGGCAGAGATGTCTTCAGTTTGACCTCCTTGAATGTCACTGTGTTCTTCGAGTGGGGTCCCTGCCTGGTACATGATAGACTCTGGCTCATTGTTTTTATCAAATGCTTTAATGTCCTCTGTGTTCTCATAGAGCTGGGACGAATCATCGGGGTCTGTTGGGTCGCCATGTCCATACAACCCTGACATCGGTCTGGGTATCTCTTTATCTTCTCCTTTAGCTGATGAAGCCGAATCCTTGATATCTGCTGTGTCTTCATAGATGTGTGACTTGAAACTTTCTTGACCTATGTCTTGGCCTTCGTCTTGTCCAGAGGGTCGAGCTGATTCTTTATTATCTGCTGTGTCTCCGTACAGCTGTGCTATAGGAGCTTCTTTGCCTGTCATTCTAGTCTGATGACCCTCCTCCTGACTAGATTCTATAGGCATCTCGGCATGAGGCCCGATACAGTCGGCAGGTTCTGGATCACAGGCCGTGTTGTTAAGGCGTGGTACAGCCCGGACTGTATTCTCATTTACCTTCTGCATTTCTCTTCGAATGGACTTCGTTTGAAAAGAACAGATTTCTACCTGAATTTCTACGGTGGTGTCGGTGATTCGTCGTGGAAGATAGCGGGGGTATCAGGGTGAATACAGGCGTAAGTGCTTAACCAGAAAACAAAGACCGGCTCCCAGTCTAAGTGTTGTTTTTCTGTCAACCCAGACTCATTAAGAATGTGCTAACATCATGTATAATGATAAGAAATCAACACAGGCAAACAACATTGCTATGTATAACATATAGTTCTTCTATAAGAAATGTAATCAAGCTGTTCAAAGCCCTTCTGAGCTTAATATGAGCTCAGTCCTCGTTTAATATGCATCGTAATTGTCGATGCCAATTATCAAATTAACCAAGGATATTTGATATCAACTTAAAGGTGAAGAAATCAACTTCTTCAAACTGTGGGGTTAGCTAATATAATGGAATCTAAAATGAGCACAAATTAACTGACCAAAAAATAATAATGTTTCGAAAGCCATGTTGTCATTTTGCAATGGTGGTACTGGGCGAACCTCGTAAATATTAAAAATTACAAATATTATGTAGGTCTAAGGTCATATCGTTGCACCACCGGCAGTTATTTTTACACCCGTGCCATATCTTAGAGAAACTGTTCTTCAGAAATACCTCTACATTTTTCTTCATCATCTCACCACCCTCCATCACATCTACTGAACCAGCCCTGGCATTTCTACAAACCCAACTCGCTCTGGAGGGTCAGGGTTGAATTAGTTCAAGGTCACTGCTTCTATTTTGGAATGGCCGAGTTCTAGTTGCACTTCCCTGTGAGTTAGTGCTTCTTGTTCCAAAAATGAACAGATCTTGGCAAAACGATCTACAACTAAAAATAAAACCATGATAATTCTCTTACTCGGTCGTGCTTAAAACAACTGACACAAACCTTAGAGACACAATGAATTGTTTTTATCAGCTTGTAAAATATACGACGCTCCAATTACCGTGTCTGTATGCTTCAAATATAGTTTATAACAGAGAATGGTTTTGTGCAAAGATACTACGTTTCATTTTCAGCCACAAAAAGTGATAATTAGATCGGTTGTACGTTATACGGATTGTGATTTTTTTCGTGGCTAATGTTTACATTCAATATTAAGTTATTATTGTATAGTAAGTATTTAGTACACGCTCTCTTGATTTCCGGTGCAATGGTCTATGTTGGTAGAGTGTTCACCTTGTACACGGTAGGTCGTGAGTTCGAAGCCCGGCCGGGTTATATTTTTGATTTACTGACATTGGCCGTGTGTCGTTTTTTATTTCTTGTCCGTTATCGGTGTGTTTTGTTTTTTCTTTCCCATTGTAACTCGGCCATGGCTACTTTTATTTTATCGAGTTTTTCCCATTGGTCATTCTTACCATTCTTGATCCCGTTTTTAAGACATGCGACATATTTCTCTTCTCAATTCCCCAATCGCGAGTATAACAGACACTTTTCCCAGTATCGAGACGCCACATGTCAGACCGCTACACGTGCTCAAAGGGCCTTGAGGAGGGTCCGTGTCGCAATCCTTGCTCCGTGTCGCAATCCTTGCTCCGTGTCGCAATCCTTGCTCCCCTGGCGGTTCCTCGCTTTGCTCCCTTGGTGGCTTTATTTTTGAGTTTGCAGTGCTATCGTAAAATTGTTTGTCTCAGAAAAAGTTTGAGAATTTCTGCAAGTACCGTTACTAAAAAATGTGTAGGAAAATTGCCTGGATTTTGATGTTCCTGAAACCGTCTGGTATTTTGCAAAATGATAGTACTGGTTTCTGTCACAGAGGCGTGATGCCGTACTCGTGATGATTTATTAAATTCATGGTTGTTCCCGCCAAAACCTTATTCTTGTTGTTTGCTGATGGGTCCGTTTATCCTATAAGTGAGAATAGCGGTCAGCTATGGCTCTTCGAGGCAGGCATAAAATCTCTTTCGCTAGCGAAAAGACTTTAAAGATAGTACATACTGCTTTCTCTGCTTAGCACTCAGCATTAGGTAAAGAGTATGATAGTTAAACACACACATCACTACCAGCGGATCGGCCCCCTGCCGTAGTGACTTGCACAAATGTGTGTGACCCAAGGGCATTAGAAATGGAGATGGGCGTCACCCCTATGCGTCTTTTCAAGACGCCCGGGTCACTTTAACGTTTTTAACTCTTGATTTCCAAGACGTCTTATCTCAAGCTAGCACGTGCAGGAAGAGGAAATAGTAACGGCCTTTGCGAGCTCCAGACGAACTGGACAAAGTCCAAACTTTTTTTTGTTCTCTGCAGTCAGTGCCCTACTCGAACATGTACATCCCCTTCCCTGTAGCTGTGTGCGTAGAGTTCGACGACCTCATACATTCGTCAAATGATATTAATCTTTAAATGATATTAATCTTTATGACTCATGAGGTTTTTCATTGATTAGATAAGGTCCTCATTTCCATATACAAAATTAATGTATTATATCGGTTGATTGCAATAACCTGACATATGGAACCAATGACCAGCTACAAGGAAACAAAGTCCGTGGCTTCTTGGAAGGCCCAACCAGGAACTTCCTGCGAAGCCGCCACGGCTTCGTCTCTTGTAACTTGCTGAGCATGATCTTTTAGGATATGTATAAATAGAGGCAGTTCTGTTGAAGCAAACATCGCTTGACTGGAGTGTCTAGGCCGACATCGTTGGGAGCTGGGCTAGCAGCAACGATTGTAAGGTAAGATGGCATTGTTGTTCTCTCCATGAAAAATTGAGATATTGTTTTGAGCAAGTCTGTCTGTGTGTGTGTGTGTGTTTGTGTGTGTGTGTGTGTGTGTGTGTGTGTGTGTGTGTGTGTGTGTTTGTGTGTGTGTCTGTGTGTGTGTCCGGATGCTTGTAGTCAGCATAACTCAAGAACGTCTGGATGGATTACAATGATATTTAGTATGTGAGTAGGTGCTGGGAAAACAAATGTCAAGGTCAATTTTTGGCCCCCTGGTATGTGATCTTGGTACGTCACATTCTACGCATCTGTCACTAATTCATTGTTCAAATATACTAAAAATAGGACTGATTTAGTAGCTCCCATCCAATTTTGTAAACAGTATCACTGACACACACACACACAAATACACAAACACACGCGCACACACGCACATAAGCGCCAATAACCGGATTTTATTGAGCACATTCAAACATCATAATGCATGACTTTAGACGTTTTTACCCATGAATTCCTGCCATTATCTGCATTTCATTCATTTCTAGTTACTCCGTTGGAGCGTAGCCTAAGCCGTAGCATAATTGGTCGCGGTTTGAAAATATCTTATTTCCTCAATGACGAAAAGAAAAGGATTGAATTATGATTTGATTTGTATTATGATTTGTATTATGATTTGTATTATGATTGTTATCATTTATTTATTATTGTTATCATTAACGTCATTGTTTTCATTATGATCATTATCATTATTTTGTACATTAATTTTCTGTTTGTATTATCACTGTACGTACTTTATTCTATGTAACGCAGGGCCCCTCTCTGTAAAGCAGTGTTAATCACTAAGCAGGGCTACCCTGGGTAAACATGACAGAATAAAAAATAAATTGAAGATAAAAATCTTGAAACCCACACGTGATACAAGGTTCAACATATGTATTCCCAGTGAATGTCCTGTATTTTTCTTTTTTTCTGAACATGATTTGAGTGACAGAAAACCTTTGCGTACGGACAAAACTGTACGTGCAGGATTGGACCATCTGATAGCTTTTTTGAACGGAAGGGGAGCATTCTTATTGGGGGCATACTAGCACGTTTAGAACTTCTATTATGCATCTATATAAAGCCACAAATATACTTCGCAGACGTCGGCGTGGCGTATCGGTTAGAGCGTTGAACTCGGAATCAATAGGTCCCGAGTTCGATATTCACCATGCCCAGACGTTGTGCCCTTGGGAAAAACGCTCCTCGGTCGGTGGAGTGACGCCCACCGAGCCTATTCGGCTAATCTGTCAAACTGTGTGCCAAAAAACACACTGCGGATTTGGTTGCCGATGTGCCAACATTTAGCACATTTGCCACTGAGAACCGTTAAATTTTTTATTTATTTTTTAGTTTATTTTTATACTTCGCAGCGCAGGTGGGATTTAGACATGATGTATCTACTGAGCTGCATCTTGTTACTTGCCGGAATCTGCTGCCTTTCAACACCTGTGCACCTAAATGAGAATCCGCATGGTGACGCTTTCCATGGGGTAACCCAACTAAACCAAACAGCAAAAGAAGACCACGGTGCCCTTCGGAGATCGCCCGTTTTGCGTCCGTCGCTGGCGAGCGTTCCTCAGAGTGATCTTGTACGTTTTCGTCAACCACGATCAAGAAGACCACGTGGAATCAAACCACTTCTGCTAGGAGCGTTAGCTTGGCATATGCTCCATAATTCAAGAGGTCATCCTCCGCCAAGTAAGTCATATTGTTTTTCTACTCCTTCCTTCCTTTCTCCCACCCTTCCCTTCTTCCTTCCTAGATCCTTCCTTCATTCCTTCCTTGATCCCTCCTTTCTCCCTTCTTTCTTTCTTTCTTTCTCCCTTTCTTTCTTTCTTTCTTTCTTTCTTTCTTTCTTTCTTTCTTTCTTTCTTTTTTTCTTTCTTTCTTTCTTTCTTTCTTTCTTTCTTTCTTTCTTTCTTTCTTTCTTTCTTTCTTTCTTTCTTTCTTTCTTTCTTTCTTTCTTTCTTTCTTTCTTTCTTTCTTTCTTTCTTTCTTTCTTTCTAGTCAACACAAAATATTTCAACCCTATTGAAAATGGAATGACATTGATTAATAACAACGAACAGAGCACAGCAATTTCTTTGTCAAAACTGAGTCTAACGCTTTTTCCTCCTCTAGAACCTGACACAACTCCTCCACAACTGACGCACTGTCCTGCAATCGGAGATGTCACGCTCCCTAGCGGCCAAACAAGGGTTTGCATCAGCATCGGCCAGCCGACATACAAGGACGACCGATCCAAGACAGTCAGGTATAACTACATATAATGATATTTACTGTACGCTTAGCACTCAGCATTTTGGGAAAGAGTATGGAAGTTAAACACACACGACTACCAGTAGACTAGCCCCCTGCTGTAGTGACTTGCACAAAGTTGCACGATGGTTCGTTGCTAAAGGAAAATTTCCACTGTAAGGGAGCGTATCAGGTTACCGGGACTCCCGCGCGGTCCCCGGGGGAGCTGTAACGTCTTCTAAAAGATCATGATAGTTAGACAAACGATATCTCGCACATGTCTCGCCAATTGGAAATGAAATTAGCCAATGTGTATACCTAAAATCCTGCCGTTTTACTAATGTTGCATCATTTTGTCTGAATATTTTCTGAAATAGGCCAAGTTTGCTGTTATAGAAAGGATGTTCGGTGTAAAAAATATCAAAATGGTGTAAATAAGTCGGTTCTAAACGTTACTGAAAATCCAAATCTTCTATATTCTGAACAATAACAATAATTCTAAACTTTCTGTTTTAGGATTTTTTTAATTTCTCATTCAAATTATTTCTACGACCGAAAATAGGTCAAAAAATACATTTTGTTACACTCAAACACCCGTAAATCAAAATTTCCGCCGTATCAAAAAAATCCCTAAAACAAAAGCCTGGGGATATTAGTTTTCTAAAATTTAAGACCTCGAGGAGTGAGTTTGAACGCACATTGCTCGAGTTTTTCATACCACTTTGGAACAATGTCATGCCTCACGGATAGGGGGAGGGGGTACTTGATGCCGGTGTTCAGGAATTATCGGTCCCCCGGGAAAATCGGTCCCCAATCCATGGTGGGCGTGGCCTAAAAAGTACGAAGGCCCACAGGGCCAAAGACATTGATATCATCCACAAACACTGTCTTTGAATTGAATATTTAATGCCAAATGTATGAATTGTAAGAAGGTGGAACGGACATTGTCCACAAACACAAATATGAACGTTTCATCAACAAAAAGTATCAGTTTTTGGCCATTGCAGAGACACATTTTCCCGGGGTAGCCAGGATTTCCGGTTCCCTCATAGGAAAGTCAACAACTCTCCTCCTAGTAGTGATGCATTTGGAAAAATACTGTATTCTTAAATTACTTAAACTTGAGTTGATGCTCTTACCACAAAAATATAAACGTTTCAGGGACGTCGGACAACAGTCTCAGCATTTGTCCATTGAGGGAATTCAGGGGAAGGGGACTCATTTTCCCGGGGTAGATCTAGCCGGGATTTTCGGTCCCCTCATAGAAAAGTCAACAACGCTTCTTCTGATGAAATTCTTTATCAACTTCAACGCGCTTATCGGAAGATTTAACACAACTATAAAGGTTTCAAAAGCAAAAAAATCTCAGGATTTGGCCATTGAGGGAATTTAGGGGAAGGGGACACATTTTCCCGGGGTAGATCTAGCCAGGATTTTCGGTCCCCTCATAGTAAAGTCAACAACGATGGACTTGGAAATTGTTTTTCAACTTAAGGGACGCTTCTCTGAAGAATTAGCACAACTATAAATTTAAACGTTTCAAAAGCAAAAAAAATCTCAGGATTTGGCCATTGAGGGATTTCAGGGGAAGGGGACACATTTTACCGGGGTAGATCTAGCCGGGATTTTCTGTCCCCTCATAGGAAAGTCAACAACGCTTCTTATGATGGACATGGAAATTGTTTTTCAACTTGAAGACGCTTCCCCGAAGACTAAACACAACTATAAACGTTTCAAAAGCAAAATGTCTTAGGATTTGGCCATTGAGGGGATTTCAAGGGAAGGGGACACATTTTCCCGGGGTACCCGGGATTTTCGGTCCCCTCATAGGAAAGTCAACAACGCTTCTCCTGATCCATTTGGAAACCTGTTTTTATACTTAAAGACGATTCTCTGAAGACTTAACACAACTATAAACGTTTCAAAAGCAAAAAAAGTCTCAGGATTTGGCCATTGAGGGGATTTTAAGGGGAGGGGAAACATTTTCCCGGGGTAGCCGGGATTTTCGGTCCCCGCATAGGAAAGTCAACAACGCTTCTTATGATACATTTGGAAACCTGTTTTTATACGCTTCTCTGAAGACGTAACACAAATACAAACGCTTTAAAAGCAATAAGTCTCAGGATTTGGCCATTGTGGGGATTTTAAGGGGAGGAGGATACATTTTGCCGGGGTAGAACTAGCCAGGATTTTCGGTCCCCTCATCAAAAAGTCAACAACGCTTCTTATTTTGAACTTGAAAATTGTTTGTCAACTTGAAGGCGCTTCTCTGTAGACTTAACACACCTATAAATGTTTCAAAAGCAAAAAGTCTCAGCATTTGACCATTGAGGGGATTTCAGGGGAAGGGGACACATTTTCCCGGGGTAGCCAGGATTTTCGGTCCCCTCATAGAAAAGTCAACAACGCTTCTTATGATGGACTTGGAAATTGTTTGTCAACTTGAAGACGCTTCTCTTTAGACTTAACACAACTAGAAAAGTTTTGAAAAGCAAAAAGTCTTAGGATTTGGCTATTGAGGGGATTTCAGGGTAAGGGGACACATTATCCCGGGTAGAACTAGTCGGGATTTTCTGTCCCCTCATAGGAAAGTCAACAACGCTTCTTATGATGGGCTTGGAAATTCTTTTTCAACTTGAAGACGCTTCCCTGAAGACTTAACACAACTATAAACGATTCAAAAGCAAGATGTCTCAATATTTGGCCATTAAGGGAATTTCAGGGGAAGGGGACACATTTTCCCGGGGTACCCGGGATTTTCGGTCCCCTCATAGGAAAGTCAAAAACGCTTCTCCTGATCCATTTGGAATCCTGTTTTTCAACTTGAAGACGCTTCTTTGCAGACTTAACACAAATCCAAACGTTTAAAAAGCAAAAAGTCTCAGGATTTGACCATTGTGGGGATTTTAAGGGGAGGGGATACATTTTCCCGGGGTAGAACTAGCCAGGATTTTCGGTCCCCTCATCAAAAAGTCAACAACGCTTCTTATTTTGGACTTGGAAATCGTTTGTCAACTTGAAGGCGCTTCTCTGTAGACTTAACACAGCTATAAACGTTTCAAAAGCAAAAAGTCTCAGCATTTGACCATTTAGGGGATTTCAGGGGAAGGAGACACATTTTCGCGGGGTAGATCTAGCCGTGATTTTCGGTCCCATCATAGAAAAGTCAACAACGCTTCTTATGATGGACTTGGAAATTGTTTGTCAACTTGAAGACGTTTCAAGGAAGACTTAACACAACTATAAAAGTTTTGAAAAGCAAAAGGTCTTAGGATTTGGCCATTGAGGGGATTTCAGGGTAAGGGGACACATTATCCCGGATAGAACTAGTCGGGATTTTCGGTCTCCTCATAGGAATGTAAAAAACGCTTCTTATGATGGGCTTAGAAATTGTTTTTCAACTTGAAGACGCTTCCCTGAAGACTTAACACAACTATAAACGATTCAAAAGCAAGATGTCTCAATATTTGGCCATTAAGGGGATTTCAGGGGAAGGGGACACATTTTCCCGGGGTACCCGGGATATTCGGTCCCCTCATAGGAAAGTCAACAACGCTTCTCCTGATCCATTTGGAATCCTGTTTTTATACTTAAAGACGCTTCTCTGGAGACTTAACATAACTATAAACATTTCATGGGCAAAAGTTTCAAGATTTGTCAATTAAGGGGGAGGGGGACACATTTTCCCGGGGTAGCCGGGATTTTCGGTCCCCTAATTTGAAAGTCAACAACGTCTCTTCTGATTCACTTGGAAACCTGTTTTTCAACTTGATGACGCTTCTCTGAAGACCTGACACAACTGTAAACGTTTCTAAAGCAAAAAGTTCATTGTTTTGTCAAGTCTTCAGGGAAGCGTCTTCAAGCATCTTCGCGATTTCCAATGAGGGGACCGAAAATCCAGGCTTAACCCCGGCCCGGGAAAATGTGTCCCCCTTACCTGAAATCCCCTTAATTGCCAAATGCTAAGACTTTTTTTAAACGTTTGTAGTTGCGTTAGGTTTTCAGAGAAGCGTCTACAAGTTGAAAAACAGGTTTTCAAGTCCATCATAAGAGACGTTGTTGACCTTTCCATTAGGGGACCGAAAATCCCGGCTTGACACCGGTCGGGGAAAATGTGTCCCCTTTACCCGAAATTCTCTCAATGGACAAATGCTGAGACTTTCTGCTTTCAAAACATTTATAGTTGTGTCATATATTCATTGAAGCGTCTTCCTGTTGAAAAACAGGTTTCGAAGTCCATCAGAAGAGACGTTGTTGACTTTCTCATTATTGGGCCGAAAATCCCGGCTTAACCCCGGCCCGGGAAAATGTGTCCCCTTTACCTGAAATCTCCTCCATGGACAAATGCTGAGAATTCTTGCTTTTGAAATGTTTATATTGTGTTAGGTCTTTAGGGAAGCGTCTTCAAGTTGAAAAACAAGCGTCCAGGTTTAACAGAAGACAAAATGTTGATTTTCTTATGAGGGGACCGAAAATCCCGGCTACCCTGGCCCGGGAAAATGTCTCCCCTTTACCTGAAATCCCCACAATGGTCAAATGCTGAGACTTTTTGCTTTTGAAACGTTTATAGTTGTGTTAGGTCTTCAGAGAAGCGTCTTCAAGTTGAAAAACAAGCGTCTAGATTCAAGATAAGACAAAATGGTGACTTTCCTATGAGGGGACCGAAAATCCCGGTTTTACCCCGGCCCGGCAAAATGTGTCCCCTTTACCTGAAATCCCCTCAATGGCCAAATACTGAGACTTTCATCTTTTGAAACGTTTATAGTTGTATTAGGTCTTCAGAGAAGCGTCTTCAAGTTGAAAAACAGGTTTCCAAGTTCGTCAGAAGAGACGTTGTTGACTTTCCTATGAGGGGACCGAAAATCCCGGTTTTACCCCGGCCCGGCAAAATGTGTCCCCTTTACCTGAAATCCCCTCAATGGCCAAATACTGAGACTTTCATCTTTTGAAACGTTTATAGTTGTATTAGGTCTTCAGAGAAGCGTCTTCAAGTTGAAAAACAGGTTTCCAAGTGCATCAGAAGAGACGTTGTTGACTTTCCTATGAGGGGACCGAAAATCCCGGTTTTACCCCGGCCCGGGAAAATGCTGAGACTTTTTGCTTTTGAAATGTATATAGTTGTGTTATGTCTTCAGAGAAGCGTCTTCAAGTTGAAAAACAAGTTATCAAGTGCATCAGAAGAGACGTTGTTGACTTTCAAATTAGGGGACCGAAAATCCTGGCTACCCTGGCCCGGGAAAATGTGTCCCCTTGAGAGGAAATAGCACAATGGCCAAAACCCTTTGAAAAGTTCATATCAATTTTCATAGAATCGTCTTTAAGTTGAAAATTAGGGTCCGAAGTAGACCAGAGGACGACTGTTTCAACTTTACTATGAGGGGACATTATTTGTCGACAATGTCGGCAGTGTAGAATTGTTATGTTACAGCCTATGTTGTTGAGGGTCTTCGTACTTTTAGGCCACGCCCACCAGTCTCAAATGTGGACCAATGGCAGGAGGGGGACCGATTTTCCCGGGGGGACCGATAATTCCTGAACACCGGCGTAAACAAGTCCTGCAACATTCAAAGTCATCAACAATGGCGCCAGTAGCTTGGCTACATGTTCCATGTCCACAACAAAATATCAGCAAAGATATACTGTCCAGAAAATAGTTTGTATTTGTGGTAAAGTGTTTTTTTCTTCTTGTGCAAGGGATCTAGGACAGAAAGGGCCTTTTGGCGCGAATTTACAGTGAAAACCTGCATATAACCGTGAGTGACCCCGAATAGAATGCACGTTCTATTCGATTGCGTCACTTCGAACGTAATAGAATGTTGTTTGAATTCTAAAAAAGTCTGGACATTTTGGGCCCATATTTGACCATCATGTTGTGTGGCCCAAGGCTGCCGAAACGGAGATGGGCGCCGCCTTATGCACCGCCTGGTGCGGGGAGGACTTTAACTTTAACTTAATTGCACGCGCATTTGTTTGTACATGTGAATATATATATATACATGTGTGTGTTTGTGTGCGTGTGTGTGTGTGTGTGTGTGCGTGTGTGTGTGTGTGTGTGTGTATGTGTGTGTGCGTTTCTGTGTGTTACCACGGTTGTTACTTGCCTTTTTGAATCAGTTAGATCTCTATTACTAGTAGGTTACCCCCATACACCCTTAGATACAGACATAGAAATAACCTAGGACAGACATAGAAATGAAGAACAAATCAGCTAGCTATCAAAGATTGAAATATGACACTTTTGGGTGATATTAAACCTGTTCTACCTGTTGAATAAAAAAGACCATCTGTCGCCGTCTTTTAGGCAATTTTGACTGGTTCACATAGCAATGCAGCACAGGTGTTGCTGCTAATACATATTAATGAGACGCAATCCCAAACGCAAAGTATTTACATATACATATGTACAAACACAGGGGATGACATCACTATGCGGTCCCAAACGTACAGAAGTGTAACACATACACAAATATCGATCAAAAAAACAATGCAACGATTATCATCTATTTCTTAAGGATGCGATCCCAAACGTGACTGAGTCTATACCCCCCCCTCATCACGGTTCATGACTGGAGGGGATTTCCTGAACCAGTCAGAATTGCCTTGAAGAAGGTGACAGATGGTCATCGAAACGTCGGTGGAATAAATCTCTTGGTTGTGTAAAAGAGTATTTTTTATTCAGTGACATACCAACCTGATGAAACTATTCACGGATGTTCTACCTGTTATCTGCACCTACAGGGTAATACAGAACGGTAACATGCCACCTGGTGGCTGCTTTCCCGAGGGTGATTACGTCATCTCCTACATTGCCCTGGACGATACTGGCAACAGGAACGATCAGTGTCAAGTTCGATTCAGTGTAAAAGGTACAGATTCTGACGTTTCCTTTCAATTTTTTATTTATTTATAGGTTTGGCTGTTCAAGACACACAGCCAGGGTTGCCCAACTAGTATATGGCTATATTACAAAGGGCTAGCCCTGCTGACAAAGACAAGATGTTACAATAGAATTTTTGACATGGACAGCATAACGAGCTATAACAATATTCTAAATGCATTTAAATATAAAAACTATCGTACATTAAAAAACTCTATAATGGTACCTAGAAAGAGAAGTCCTTTGCATTCTAAAACTATGTATCTAAAACCATACATGATCTTCACAAATAAGATATATTACCGGTATAACCCAGCAGCTCAATCATATGTCCTAGTTATGGAGTGAGCATTGCAATTTTGATTGATTGATTGATTGATTGACTGATCGACTGGTTGATTGATTGATTGACCGATCGATCGAATCATTGATTGATTGATTGACTAATTGATTGATTGATTGATTGATTGATTGATCGGTCAGTCGGTTGGTTGGTTGATTAACGATAAAAGCCAAATATGTTGTAAAAGCGCATGCCAGCAGCAGAGGTGACAATACTTACCTGCAATAGTTAGAAAAATGAATTATTTCGCCAAACCCTCAGGAATCCATTGCAGCTCGGGACCTCCAATAGTTGAGCACGGCTACAAGGAGACCTGCACACCAAGAACTCCTCTTGAAGACATCTTGGGTACCACCTGCACATACCACTGTCTGCGTGGGTTCGGAGTGGACAACTCGACATCACGGTCAATCGTCTGCACTCAAACTGGTGACCAACAAGCCGAATGGATGGGAAACGTAACTTGCAAAAGTTGGTGGAATACTTTTTATATTTATATTTCTGTATCTGTATCTATATAGCCGGTATAACCGCCATCAGGCGTAACACACCAGCTAAATGTTATACTAGGGCTACCCTATTTGATAGATGATAACCTTAAATTCGTTGTAAAATGCACAATGACATGTAGATACTAGTAATAGAAACACCAGCGGTTACGCATTTAGTTCTGTCTTTAGCCATGTTTCCGTAACTGTAAGAGCCATGATAGTTGTTTTTTTTCATGATGTTAGAGGTTAACCGGACGTTACATCATATGTTATCACCATAGACAGCCTCCGCCACCATATATGTCCACGCCGCTACCATGCATATTGACTTATCAAATATGGTGACATGTCATACAAAACAATGCAGAAACTGTTAGAAAAAAAATTATCCGAAGGCTGTTGCTGTCTACATATGAATGAAATACGCAAGGGTGGCCGTAAGCTTGCAAGCTTATATGTTAGCCACTCAGGTAACTACGATTACATGTACAGCATGAATGAAATCAACCAGATTAAACATTACATGATAAAAACATAAATTCCAAGAATGAAACTAAACATACGTTAAATATAGGACTCTGAAGATTAACACAAAAGTTAACAGCTAATAACACAACATGTTGATCCAGAGATGAGCTGTCCAGACGTTGAGAGCCCTCCCCACGGCCGGTACAGCTGTACTGACGGGACGCGGTACCAGAGCGTTTGTAGACTGGACTGTGACGTAGGCTTCGCTCCGTCCACACAGAGGCACAGCATGGTCTGCCAGGCCGACCGGCAGTGGTCTACAGAGGCAGCTCTGTGTACTGGTACGTCACTGAAAGTTGTGTAAACAACCTTTCTTTTACATCGTTTTGAGTACATATCTAAATGCAACAATCCCCACAATGCGAACATATGTAAATATCTAAACGATTGTTTCACATTAAAAAACGTAAAAACGATCTACGACATGGAAAATTATCTGTATCATAATGACTTTGACCAACGTGCGGCAATATCTAAGATAAGAATTAGCGCGCACCCATTAGAAATAGAGAAAGGGAGATACAAAAAGCTACCGGTCCAGGACAGAACATGTAAACAGTGTGCAACGAAAGCAGTGGAAAATGAAATACATTTTATATGCGAATGTCCCGAATTTGAAACCGAAAGAAACAGATTATTCACGAAAGTATCCGAAATCTCGAAAAACTTTTCTAAATTAAGAAATACACAAAAACTCATATTCCTTTTAAAATCTTCCAACCCACTCATCATTGAAAGTGTGGGACTTTTTATTTTCCACTGCTTTCAGAGAAGAAATCAAACCCCTCATTAGTACCGTAGATATAGAAACTTACTGTAGAATAGCAATATAGAATGATTTTGTATTCATGTATACCTTTGTTTTACCTTACATTTGTATTTCGACATTGTTGTCAACATGCAATTAGCCTACGGGCATGAATTTGCAATAAACTATTACTATTATTAAAAAATACCGAAACTAATGATTGAACCAACTCGATTATAACACAATATCGAAAACGTATGCTAGCCCTTATTGTATTGCATTAGTAATTAGAATGTTAAATTTTATTCTATACTTCTACTTTGTGTTATTTTTAAGAATTATTGTCATACTTTAAATGTGTACTATGTACAATTGTCGTGCAATTCTACATTGCATAAAGGTAACTGGCTCCGCTTTACGTAGAATGAAAGCTACCAATTACGCGTTACGACTAATGTACTGATTACGTCAATAACTTTGACTTAGGAAAGCTGCCTACGGATTGCGGGGACTAAAATGGCTTGATTATGCCTTGATTATGCCCTACGAAAAAGGTCATACAGGTCATCTTTCAAAACAGTATACTAAGGGAAAATATCTGTAAAAGTTTCCTACAAGCAATAAACTTTCTGTGAACTTAGAGCAGCTTACTTCATTTCAAAAGTAGATACCGTTTTTAAAACAGAAATATTGTTGTATTTGAAGAACTGTAACATGAGACCAACATGGAACTGTAGGGCGAGACCCATGGTGAGTCCCCGGATGTAGTAGCACACTGACCAGTATGTAACCAAGGAGGTGTTACTGTTAGTGTTCAGTCAGGGTTCACAATTACTGTTGTTGACTTTGTCGTGTCAAACAAACTAGAATACTAGGTTGGTAGTGATCCGTACCAAAAGAGGTAGTAAACGAGACTATATACATGTAACATATGCATAGTTTTTTACTTGTGCTGTGTTCTTGTCAGATGTTGAACCGCCAAAGTTCGTCAACTGTCCAGATGACGTCATTGCGAATGCTGAGAGAAATGAGGATCACGTGACGGCCACGTGGCCACCTCTACAAGCACGGGATAATTCAGGAGAAGAACCAATCATCATGCAGGTTGACGGGCCGCCAAACGGATCCGTGTTGACCACAGATGGAAGGAAGTACCGAGTTCTATACACAGCAATGGACAATCAGGACAACCAAAACAATTGTTCTTTCAACGTCATACCTCAAGGTACATTATACTCTAAAATGGGGAATTTTTGCGGATATCTAATTTTGCGATAGGGAGTAAATGGAGTATTTGCGGTTGAAACTGCCAGCAGGGTTTCACTGTAAAACGAGAAGTGTCTGCAGAGGTTTTAAGTTTGCAGTTCACGAACATAAAAACACTGTGAACATTTCCCCCTTTGCAGTAATAACATTTACACAACACCTCTAAGTTTTATAAACAACTATCTATCAATGAAAACGTGCATCTATAATATTGAAGAAGATGTTAAAAAGTCATGATATTGTAAACCGTCTTTGTAATTGGAAGATGAAGTATCTAAGACATGTATGTGTTGTTTGTTCCTTGAATCCCACAGTTATAACTTGTGAACCTGTCTACGTCAGTCAGCCCAAGTTGTCGGTCAGCTGCACGAATGGGTTCAACTTTGGTTCCACGTGTCAGTTCGACTGTGAGCCGGGCTACCCATTGGTCGGGATGACAAATACGTCATGTGAACTGACAGGTGACAACGGATCACGTGGACAGTGGATTCCTGATCCAATGGAGGAAAGCCCAACATGTAAAGGTGGGGATACTCTCGTTTGAAAACCTAAATGCTGATATTTCTTTTCTTTTCATTTGCTAATGTACATCAAGGCATTGCTTGCATAACAAGAGTTCGGAGACCTGAAATCTCCATGAAATATATATTATGCAAATTAGGCCAACATTTGCATAGTCTATATTCAACTATGTTCACTGTCACATGACTTCCAAATACCACAAGTATGATATTTCAGTTATCTACCAATATGGAATTACAGTATTTTCTCATTAATTATGCAAATTAGGTATTCATTTGCATAACTTTTTATCTATCAATGTCCCTTTATTTCTCAGTTACAACATATGTTGAATTTTAACTGTCGTACCATTGAAAGGATAGGGTTACATCTAGAAGAAAAAAATTCTTAATGTCAAAAAAGGAGACTATGACTTAATGAGTCATATTCTTCTTTTAGCAGTATGACATAAAAACAAAGGTCATACATTTTAAACGGTCTTTCTTTGACTATGATGTAGACTCTAACAGACTTCGCGGGTATCGGCAAATTATTCGGCAAATTTTTACCATTCCATGGCCAGCCACGCATGAGGTCTAACTATTATGCATGGCTTCAAGTGCAGCCTGCCCCTACGGGGCGAACCCCCAACCTATACAACAACTCCAACAGAACTGCAAACTTGGCACAACATACACTGACGATGATCTACGTGAGGCGAACCAGACTGCCCGTCAGTGGATACAGAAGTCGAGCGACAAAATATGATGATGAATTATTATGCAACATGTCTCAGTAGTTGGCTTTTGGTGAAAGTATACATGTGCTTTCATGGTTTGTTGCAGTGATGAAATGTCCGCCACTACGCCTTCCGAAGAACGGCGCGATCTCGTGCAGCGGGTGGGCCCTGGGTGAGACGTGCCAGCTGCAGTGTGAGGACCGGTACGACATCCCCTACAACATGCCCAGTAACGGTCTGTGGGTCTGTTCAACCACGAACGGCGTCTGGGCATCAGACGACCGGGTCTTAGACTGCACACGTGAGTGAAACCTACCCGTCGTGTATGTTTTCTCTAGAAAATCATCTCAAGTATAGTGCTGATAAAAAATGTTGTCTTTTATTTCACTGATATGGTTGTCTGAAAGGTCATGTTAGTACTTCTGTGGCGTCGTGTGGCGTAATGGATAGAACATTCGACTGTCAAACAAGGGAACCCGAGTTCGAACCCGGGCTGCCCCCAGACATGTCTGGACATGCGCCCCGACGTTTTGCCCTTGGGAAAGGCACTTAACATGACTTTCCTCACTTCACTCAGATGTAAATGAGCACCTAGCTCATCTAGGGTTAGGGTTAGGGACGTCCCTCGGATAGGACGTTAAATGGAGGTCCCGTGTTTGGGGAGAGCCACACCCGGCGCACGTAAAAGAACCCACCACACCTTTCGAAAAAGAGTAGGGGCATGCCCCGGTGTGAGTGGCTCAAAACCTACAGTCCTATGACCACATGGGTTCGCCCTTAGTATAATAGCCTCCGGCTAGTTGGGCAACCCTGGCATGTACATGCTGAACCAATGAATAAAATAGTAAATGAAATAAATAAAATGTCGCTTTTCCCCCCTTTTTCCCTTCATATTTCTGTTATAAGCAGATTTTCTTTGGCATTTGTATTTATATTTTCTACTCTATCAGATTCATTCCACTATTTAAGTCAAATCTATGCTCAAATCGGGATTAAACTGCATGTAGTCAGAAGAAAGAATGATTTATTGTGTAGTTTTATTTCAAAATTTAACCCATATTTAGCGTGCGTAGTCCAGTGGTTAGCGATCTTGCCTCTGGAACTAGAAGCCCCGGGTTCGATCCCGGCTGTGTCGCTCACCCGACAGTCACGCTACCGGAAAGGGTCGCAGTCCTTAGGACGGGACGTTAAGCCGTGGTCCACTGTTCATTGTGCTTGTCGAAAAGAGCTAGGGGAATTCCCCAGGTACAATGAACCTGTAAATACTGTATATAGCGTCTGTCCTCTTTGTCACGACCAGTGGAAGATTAGCTCATCTGTTCATTGAGTTTATTTGAGCTAAACTGGTAACGAGATCACTTTTCTTTCCATATTGTGCCTTCTTATTTACCGCAGGCCGTAGAAACCCTCGGCGGCTGAGACTACCAGGAGAGGTGTACTACTACAGCGGCAGCTGCGGAGACCTGGACACACTCCGGGAGATCCGGCAGAACTTCATCCAGGCGCTAAACACTTCCAGCTACTCAGAACTATGCTTCAAGTTTTCCGAGTGCACGGCAACCAACGTCAATGTCACCTGTGGTCCTGCCACTCGTAGGTCGGTATGAAAGTTTTTTTAATACATCTTTATTCTAATGTGCATAGTATAATAAACATATGTATCAACCAGAGCTATTTTGTGCATTTTCAAAGTACAATGATTTACAAGTAATGGTACATGTGTAAAGATAACTAAATTAAATGCATGTCTTAACATTACTATTCATATCAAACAATAACATTCTTGGCAATTAGCATATAAATAACATTGTGAACAAATACTAGTTCCTATAGATTTCTAGGATGCATAATTTTCCTCGCATTTGTCCTGAACTTGAAAGCATCTAAGAATAGGGGTTTATCTGTATTTCTGATTTTCGAATCCTCAACTATTTATTAACCAATATCTTATTGGTAAAGAGCATCAGTAAATGATTAATGACAACGACGTTTTCTTTCCTTAGGGCCAGGGACGTCCACGCCGCTACAAAACACCGCGTCCGAGTCGGATTCTATTTACAGATCACGCCAACGGACGTGTCACTCACCCAGCAGGACATGTACAAACTGGACGAGGCATTGGAACTGATGGCAGCGGCAGTTGAAGACGATATGACCGAGGGACGGTTCAGCTTGGCTCCCGTAAAGGACATGGAGCTGAGGTTGGACGTGAACTCCGTGTACTTTGAATATCCAGAGATGGAGTGTCCGTATGGTACCGTACCCCGCTACAACACACAGTCATGCGGTAAGTCCTTCGTTATCAGTATGGCATAGATATACATGAGGGTAAGAGAATCAAATGAAGCGAACATTTGCACACTGATTATTCTGATTAGTGAGTTTTTGTGGCATCGTGTGGCGCAATCGCCCAGAACCTGAAGGTCCCGGGTTCAAAACCCCGATATGCCCCGATGGCACTTTACACGACTGTCCTCACTCCTTCCAGGTGTGAATGGGTAACTGACTTCGGTTGGGGAAGGTCGTATTGAGGTCACCTGCTGGCGCCGAATGGCAGCCGCCCAGACCCTCCACAAAGTGCAAGTGTGTAGCAAATATGTATCTGTTCTGCATTATATGATTGTAAACCCTGCAGCAATTCAGCACTAGCTGCCACTGCATGGGTAATTTCTGACCAATAAACCATTATTATCATTATTATTATATTATCATTATAAATGTGTGAAGTCTCGTTCCTCTTCGTTTTTTGAGAATCAATGTACAGAAACCTTACATAAACGTACCGTTTAACAATGACCCTGATGACCTGTCTGAATTCGGCTGGCTTCGTTATCTACACCCTAGTAGCTGTGTAAGAACCCCCCCCCCCCAGAAAAGTTAAAGGCTATGGACCCTCTCTGGCTGACTGGACCTTCTCTGGCTAACATATACGATTTTCGCGCCCGGTGTGGATCTGCTTGGAGATTTAAAAAAAACGACTATGTGAAATGTTAGCCTCCTTCGATAACAAGTACTGTCTACGCGGTAAATTTATTGAACACCACTAGTACGCGTTTATCGTATGAGACTTGAGTTTCAGTTGACATTTGAAACATTTTGATTAAAAAATGTAATTTCCGCCACTACAGCCAGTTGTTCTACCGGGACGTTCTATGACGGGTCGGCGGGCGGCTGTACGGAGTGCCCCCGTGGACGGTACCAGGATCAGGACGGGCAGGTGGAGTGTAAAACCTGCCCAGCTGGCACATCAACTGTACAGACTGCTGCAACCTCGGCACTCGACTGTAAAGGTTGGTTTAACATTTTATTGTAATCCTCATGTCAAGTTTGACCTGTGGGTGTGGGGTCGTGTGGCGTAACGGCAGGGTGTTCGGCCCAGAACCATGAGGTCCCGAGTTCGAATCCCCATGACGCCACCGATGTTGTGCCCATGGGAAAGGCCCTTTAATTTACACGACTTTCCTCAGGTGTATAAAAGAATGGGTATGTTGTTATCTGTACGTGGTACTGTTAATTTAAGTTATAAAAACTTGAGTGCAGTGCCACGTCGTCCTTGTCTGTCAAAAACCGAAGTAAAAAAAATAAAAAATTGACCTGTCTTGCAATTTTCCGCAAGATGAGTTGACCGAAATCATATTTCAGGTTCCTATGCTATTAGCGTTTGCACAGTACGCGTCCTAATCTGTATAGACTGGCAGAAAGTATAAGTAGCAGTAACAATCGGTGTAGAGCTAGAACTGAATCACGTATAGAATATAAATTTGAATAGGAGCGCAAGCTAGAATTAGACACTTTGCCGGAATCCAATATGTTGAGGTAATTGCAGATCATTAAAATAACAACAAAAGCTCACAGATTCCTGCTTTAAAAGTTCGTACTGAAGGGGCGGTCTGTAGTTCCACCGGGAGACTATTCCACATTGAGGCGGCCCTTTACATAAATGTTTTCTTTGCGGTAACAAGTCATATTTGTTCAAAATAACCGATACAGTAGCTTAGCAACGTTATGGTGTGTTGGACATAAACCAAAGTTTTTGCTGATTATCTTCGATTCAAAAGAAAGCTAATGATGGGAAAACAATTGACAGAAAGCCAGCGTGCTTGGAACATGAAAAGGGGGCGAGCAATATGGGTACTACTTGCAGTCACGAACTGAAAGGTAAAGGTCTTGTAGATTGCTGACTTCTGAAGAGGTAGGAGATCAGTGGACACGACGTGCACTATTAGGGCACATGTGAAGACTTGTAACAAGTTGTATTGTTCAGTGTTTGCTTTCCTTAACAGGCTATTGTCCACCAGGGAAGTACTCCGCAACAGGACTCGAGCCCTGCTCCGCTTGTAAGATCAACACTTACCAACCAGAAGCGGGCAGCACCTTCTGCCATCGCTGTTTGAACACGACCGTCACAAAGTACGCGGGGGCAACGTCGTCGATGGAATGTGTCGGTACGTCAGATTTCCAATTATAATTGTATTATTTGGTAGGCCGAATACTCTCTCTTCGCAGCCAGGGGCTGAATTGCGTGGAGCGTGCATTCGGCGGGGCTAGATCGCAACGGTCTGCAGCGACTGCCATTCGGCGCGCAGGTGACCTCAATACGACAATTGCCCAATGTGCGGTCATGGGACTGTTGGTTTTGAATCACTCACACCGAGAAGGACTCCTACTCTTTTCGGCCCCTTATATTGTCATAAAAAGAGCTACCTACCACTGAAAAAATCTCGACCATAGCATTCAGCAAATGAAATATCAGAACTGGAAGTTCCGCTGCGGTATCGCAGAAAGCCGCTAGAAGGCCCATCATCGAACTTGACCTACCTTTTCCAAACAACTATCCACCTACAAGATATCATTAAAATCTATCCACAGCTTCTTGGGTTATGCTAAACACAAACACACACTCAGGAAACAGTCAGGCTGACGGCACCGAATACATTAGCCTCATTGGCAAAGGTAATCAATTTCTGTAAATGGAATACAATCGTTGTGACCGAAGTTTGTTTCGGTCGTCCTCTTGGAATTTCATTGTTTCAGATAACAAAAATCACGTGTCCTTTTTTATTAATTTTATTTCATTTTATTCGCATATGTTTACAGAGTATTGTGCGGGAAGCATTTGCTTATCTAAAGCCTTCTACTCAAAACATATATACAAAAAGAAACATAATGACATACTGTACATAAATGAAAAATGAATAAAAGGAAAATAGCAATAGACAATACAAGTTGGTATCTATCATTTCCTTTTTCGTTTGCAGTTTCTGCAAGCCTGCAGCCCATACTTGCTGACGACTGTAGCAACTGTGACACTGATCCTCATCATGTGGAGAAAACCCATGTGAAGGATACAGACGGATGTGATGTGGACATGTGTCAAAATAACGGCACTTGTGTCCAAGGAAGGGTCTGCCAATGCGCGGAAGGATTTAGCGGGGATTTCTGTGAAGCAGAACGAGGTAAGAAGGTCTCATTCCTGTATTACTCCGAGTGGGTACTAAAGGAGTCCGTGCACCAAAAAATGAACGGATGTTTATATCGGTGGGAAATTCCCTTTTAACCAGTCCGACTGATCTCAAGCGTCAAACTGATGAAAGCTTGTTTGTAACTGAAGAAATTTGTAAAGTTTGACAGCCGCGCGCGAGGTCGGACGTCCACAGCCGGACATTGGCGGTAATTCGGTCGATCGCGTTCAGCTGGAAAGTGCCTATTTAGGGGGTGTAGCTAAGTGCCGTTTGTAATTGCCATAAACTGGTAGTTGGCATTTTTTTCATATGATCTAGGGTAGATGAGCTAAACAGAGAATAAATGACATTGGTGCATTTCTTATAGCTTCATTACGAACGCGCCCATGTAAAACGCGTTTTATAACATATAAGTCTATAGGGCGAAAAAGCTCATGGATGAGACAAGAAATGACACCATTCTCTGCCATTTGTTTTACCAAACATCTGTACTTGTGTTTTTATATTTTCAAATTAAGTGTTGCTAGCAAAAAATATTTGCGTAGTCACCGCAACTTTGTAATCCACTCCTTGCCGCAGTGGTCAAATGTTTAAGCCTAACTTAACGTTAGTTTCCATTTTCTTTATTTTCAATCAAACCATTGCTTGGTCGAGTATGTCTAAATTTAGTGTTGATGTAGAAAAATAGTCTGGAAACAAACTTAGTGGCCATCTATACGGACATATAAGGGATCCTCATTATGCTTAATCCTGTAGTTGAATTGTTGTTGTTTTTGTTTGTTTGTTTATTTTGTTGTCTACAGTTGATGGAGACTGGTGTCCGTGGCAGGACTGGGACGTTTGCAGTGTAACTTGTGGCTCTGGGATACAAACGCGCCGACGTCGCTGTGCATGCCCGCCCCCTGACGACTCCGGGAAGAACTGCAGTGGTGCCAAGATGGAGGTCCGTCCTTGTAGGAGTGATGATTGTCCAGGTAAACCAACGGGAGTTTTCATGTAAGCACATCAGTTGAGCAAAATTTAAAAAGTGACAACTTTGCAAAACGAGTGATGCCTCGTTCGTGTTATTAATAATAAAATTTGTAACTTGCGGCCTTGACCATTCTCTGATTAGCCTGCATAGCACTGAAGAGTCCGCTTGGGGGAGATGTGACCTGTACCCGAGGCGCCACAGCTGGCCTGACCACCTGCAGCCTGAAGTGCCGCCCTGGTCACGTGTTTGTGCAGGAACCTCTGCTGAACTACGAGTGCGGGAAGAAGACTGGTTACATGTGGCCGCATCAGAACGCAATGAATCCAGACGGAAGGCTACCAGCTTGTGGGCGTAAGTAACATAATATTATTATCTCCATGAAAACAGACTTTTTCATGGGGATATTGTTTTGCGTGCGTTTGCGTGTGTGCATGTTTGTGTCACCGTATGCTTAAAGTCAGCATAACTGAAGAACGTGTAGATGGATTGTAATGGTATTTGTATGTGGGTAGTTGTTGAGAGGAGAAAGATCAAGGTCGATTTTGGGCGCCTGGTATGTGTCACTGGAATTGCAATGGCGTATTTGCAATAATCTTCTAAGGAGAATAACTGAAGAAAGGAACAACAGATTTTCATGTTATTTGATATGCAGGTAGGTTGGACAGAGATGTACAAACTGAAGTGCAAATTATGCAAATTGGGACTGAATTTGCGTAAGACTAAGTAATGAGGAATATCTACACCTCTATTCTAGGCATGTGGTTCGAGGTCACACCTGTCAGATCTGTTAGTCTCAAATCTAGGACAAGAATTCCCCAGGTCCCAACAGCTGGTAATGGGGAAAATCTATACCTCCATAATAAAACACATCATATATGAAACCAAATTTATGGAGATTTTGGGTCTTCAGACTCTTGTTGATTTTTTTTTAATTGATAAAACGCATAAGAAAAGAAACAGATCATTACGTGAAGTGTGTGATTACAAATTAAATACCTCAATACGTCAAACCTCTAATTTACATATCCCTCTATTCAGAACTACTTTAGCCCAAATGAGTGTAAAATTCAAATGCATCAATGTCTGGAATAGCCTCCCCTCCCCCCTTAAGAACTTTACTTCTGTGATAACCTTTAAATGTCATCTTCGAGACTATCTTCTTTCAAATCCGAACCTCGTTAGTGATAATTTCTTTCGTTCAATCTGTATTACATTATCAGTATTTGATTTTTCATTATTGATATTAGTTGCTCGTTATGTTTATTTCATCATTTGTTATTACCTTTGTTCGATATTCATATTATCATTGTGTAAATTTGTTAAGTTAAAAGGAGGAGGGCATCTATAAGCCTTGCAGGCTTCATCTCCCTCCTGCACGTTTTTATTGTACCTCTAATTATTTCATTATTACCTTCTGTTTTTTTATGTGCGAATAAATAAAACAAACAAAACAAAACAAACAAACAAAATACGAAGTAACACTGGTGCCATTGAGTCTCATAGATGAAATAGCATGTTATTTCTAAAAGTGGCGTCAAACATTTAGACAATTCCTTCATGTTGATTTGATGCCTTGTGATCATTGTTATAGTTATGGACCTACAATTAATGGTAAATTCTGAACAAAATATTTTGTTTCCGTTCTTTTTCTAAAATGTTCTTCTATAATGACGTCGTTCTTGTCTTTAACTCTCCAACATGGCTGACTCTCAATTACGTCGTTGCCACATGGCTGCAACCAACTCGATGTAAAAAGACACACATACCAGAAGAACTATAAGCAGTTATCCGGCATTGGTGATGATAGGCATTGCATAAATGCGAAGTCACTAACAATGGAGTGAATGGCAACCGGTGTGGCATTTTGGGATTCTGTGCAATTAACAGAAGTAAGTGCCGCTTAACTGCACAGCCCATTTGTCAGCGTATTTGATGCAATTATCCGAATGGTGCAAGAAAGCGAAGTTGCCAGCTAGAACGCACCACACACGTACAAGAGAGGCATTCTGAAACATCGCATGCAAATGCGAAGTCACTAACAATGAAGTTGATGAGAACCGGTTTGGGATTCCGTGCATCTAACAGAAGTGTGCGTATATCCGTTGTGCAACTATGTGGCTTCTACTCTATTGCATTTTTCTCCCTTTTTTCCTCCATCCAGGTGTCACCCTCCCTCGTCGGATTTCACTTCACTACGAGTTCCAGTATCCTGACCTGCCGTGTGAAGCAGCATTGGTGGAGACTTTTCCAGGTGACACCCTCCCGTGTGTGGCTGAAGGACGGTGTACAAGTGACGTAACGGTGACGTGTGATGACGGCAGCCTCGAGGGGACCAATCCTACCTCAGTGATGATGTCTGTCACTGCGGAAGTGCCTGACGCGCCGGACCAAAACACCATACGGCAATTTGACGACATCGATGATGGAGAGCTTGACACCAGACGTACGAAATGCTATTTTATTTGTATCTATAATATACACTGGGGGTGTCCCTGTGGTGTAGTGGTCTGCGCTTCTGTTACTTACCACATCTGGTTCTGATTACTTGGAACCAGGAGGCCCAAGTTCGTGCCCGGGTTATTATAAAAATGGTACATACAGTAGAATCCAGCTATTTGCATTACTGTTAAAAGCATACTTCGGGGATATGCATAAAATTCTGAAAACCCAAACCATTTCCCATTCACTCCATTATAAATAAGATGGCATAATTGCATTAGGCATTTTCGCATACTCCTGCTATTTGCATAAAATAATGCCAATGGCAACAGGAAAAACCGGTTGAACATGTCAAAGTCACTAACTCTTGTGGATTGTATGCAAATGTCATTCAAATGTAAATCCAGTATGGGAAGTTTCTATGGTAAGACAACACCATAGGTACATTTATTGTCCTTTGTTTTTGGAAATGCTGTTGCCAGTCTCCATTGTCATTTGCTGTGATAGGATACAGAAGAATGGAATTGCCAATTTTTTGCTAAGTTTGCCATCCTTTGCATTCAACATGTGTAAATAAACTGATGATATGCTTATGAATTCAATATGTTACATTTTGTATAACCTGGGAGTGAGTGAATTTGACACAAAGTGTGTGTGTTTCCTTCAAGTGCCATCCTAGTAATCACAACACCCCCCCCCCCCTCAGTGCTGCTCATTTTGTCCCCTAGGGTTAATGGACTACTCCTTATTATTGCACAAAATACACTGACAAATCAGTTATGCAAATAAGCGGATTCTACTGTACTTAGAATCCCCCTACTAGCCCCCTGCTGCAGTGATTGCACCACAGTGTGGCCCAGGGCTATGAAACGGGGATGGGCACCGTCCTATACACCTTATGGTGTGGGAGGATTTTAACTTGAACTAATAATCTGCACCATCATTGTTCAATTAAAATGGTAAGTAAGATAAATGTTATTTTGAGAAGCAAGCTGATTAATCGTTGTGACAACAAACACTTCTCAGATATTACATAATATGGCTTATTTCTCAAAATAATTTTTCCTCGCGACACGGTGTCAGGTTTTGAATTTGCTGTGTTTATGATGTATGGAATGCATTTTTATCTCTAAAGTATCTATACTAATTTCATACCGAGGTTGGAGTCTATCATCAATCAATAAGAATCACCTAGCTTATAAGCTCTAAGTAAGTAGTAGTATACTTCAGCAATGCGCTTTCTTTTCTTAACCTTTGTTGAAACGCGGCATGTAGTAAGAAATTGCTTGGTTATTTTTGTAATATAATCACACCATGCAACCAAGAACATTGTGTAGGATGTCCTTGCTGAACAAACCACGCATTTATTGTGGCATCGTGTGGCGCAATCGGTAGAGTGTTACGCCCAGAACCGAGAGGTCCCGGGTTCGAAACCCCGATATGCCCCGATGTTGTGCCCTATGGAAAGGCACTTAACACTCAGCTGTGACCTTCGGTTGGGGAAGGTCGTATTGAGGTCACCTGTTGGCGCCGAGTGGCCAAGACCCTTGCGACAGTTCCACAAAGTGCAAGTGTGGAGCAATTATGTATCTATTCTGTATTATATGATTGTAAACCCTGCAGCAATTCAGCAGTGGCTGCCATTGCATGGGTAATTTCTGACCAATAAACCACGATTAAACCATTCAAAAGGATTACAACAAAATATATCTTTATCATTTAACAGTGGCTGCGGCTTTGGAGAGTTTCAAGCCGGTGTTGCGTGACGTTGAAGAGGTTCTCTCAATTGTTACAAGTGACATGTACGCTATCAACGTCAACGGGACCATGTACAACGCCGAGGCGGACACAGGGCAACCTACAACGGTGGTCGACTGTCCTATAGGCACTGTAAGACTGGTGGTTCTTTGTGGTAAGCCATTTGACTTGTCACAAGACTTATTATTTTCTCTCCGTCGAGGCCTTTACAGCTGGCAGAGCTATATTTTGTAGAGATATATGATATGGTCTTTAGGTAGGCAGCTTAAAACTTGGCTAGAAAGTAAACTTAATCCGTCAGTCCGGATGCTATTCGTGTTAACCTTCACGGAAGAAACATGATTTTGCTCCGTTTCTTCTTTTCTTCTCCAAATGTGTAAGTTCAATGACCTGGACCAGACGACTGTCACCATGGTTACTAGTAAATTAGCAGACACCCTGTGGTGTTCGATTACATTATGTAGCAAGTGGTAGGACAGAGCTGGAGGGGCTGGTCACCATATAGAATGTGTTGGAGTAAGAACAAACTGATCAGTACTTTGTTAGCCAGGCTAGTCCATGTGAAGATAAAAAGTATGTATTTGCTTGCTTGCAAATTTTACCATTAAGTTTCTTGTTGATTCTTTAGACTAGGTTTACACACGCGTTTTCTGAGTCAACTCCAAGTCACGGAGTCGACTACAAGTTGACTCAAAAATCATGTGTAAACCGGGCCTTATTCTTGTAGTCTTAACCACGTATTCATTTTATTTCTTTGCAGCGGCGTGTCCACCCGGTACGTTGTACAACAGCGGCATCTGTCAGGAATGCCCCCTAGGGTCGTACCAGGAACTGCAGGGCCAGACCCAGTGTCGTTATTGCCCTGTTAGTAAAACTACTCTTGGGCTTGGAGCTACCAACCTAGCTGACTGCGTCGAATAAGCGGTTGCTACTGCGCATGTGCAGTGTCAAAGGTGAAGGCGCCCGGCTTGAAAACAGTGCTCGCACCGACATTGTCTCGATTTGCATAACAACGCCCAGACGGGTTTTGTTTACGTCTCAGAGGCCTTTACCTTTGACACTGCACATGTCTAGTCGCAACCGTGAACTAGCTTATTGTTAGATATATGGCTAATAGTCCGCTTGGCAAGCAAGTTTTATCTTATCTGACGACGTGACTTAACTTTAGAAAAATCATGGCAAAGCACTGGCAACTTACTATACTGTCACACAGTTTATATGTTTGCTTGTGTCTTTTTAATAAGAGTTTTTCACCTAAACCAGCATAGGTCGATTTTTAACCACGAACTATGAGTTGATATGCAAATAAGGTGAAGACAATGCTGATCGACAAAGCAATGGATGTTGAAGCGTTTACAAAAAACATATCCAGTTAATTTGCTTGAGTAGCTGCTTTTGGCGTATCTTATTACCTGGATGTATAACCTTCATTAACGCAGCATACTATAAACTCCTGCAGTAACGCCAAGAACTGGGAATGGATACACTCCAAGTCCAGAAAAATATAGAACACAACGACGGATTATTGCATAATTACATTCGCCAGAAGGTTGATATAACATGTTTTTGGTTGCGTCTGTGGTGGACTGGCTGGGTAATAAAATCGTTTTAATATAATAATTTTATTGCACAACAATTGTACAAGGTACAAAGTATGGCATTCACTGGTACATAGATAACATTCTATTTGGCTAATCAATCTATCTAATACAATATTATGTGGTAGTCTATCTTATAAAATATGGTGAAGTAGTCTATCTTATACAATATGGTGTAGTAGTATGGGATGACAATGGGATTTTACAATCATTGGAGGAGTTTCTTACGTCTAGACATTCTTTGATATATTTCCCAATGTATACCATGCATGGGTTGGCACATGTCGTTATGTACTTAAATTTACCGTTCAAGTCCATTCAGATAAATCCTAGTAAATCCGACGATAGCATTGAGTAAAGTGAATTACGTATGTCGAAATATTTGGGACATACAATCAAAAAGTGATATATGTGTTAACGTTTGTTTGTGGCCAACATACTAGTAACTCGAAAAGCTGTGAATGGATCTTCATGATCCGTGAATAACTTCATCAGGTACTAGGTGGGTAATTGACTGGATAACAGGCTTCTTTATTTAACACCATGATATTTACAGCAAAAGTAGACGTCACCTTCTTCAGGGCAATACTGACTGGTTCTTTTTCTCACTAGCTAAGTGTCTCTACTAACAATGCGGTCCCAAACGTAATACTTGTCTCATATACATGTCAATAAAAGTAGTTTATCATTGTTGCTGGGAATTAAGGTTAAAGTAAGCTAATATCTCTTTATTTCAGACTATGCAGTAGATTTAAGCGCACCAGAAAGACAGACAATAGTTACAACCATATGACCCATTTAGAGCTAACGTCTTTTTACAACCACGCACTAAAGCGGATGGTGTCCTACGATAAAACGCTCAATATTATCTAACTTGGAAAGTTTACACTCTGCTACTGAATCAACAAACCACGTCTCACATAACGATAATGATCACCACGGAGGCAGTTGAATTACATTTTATCTAAAAGGATGCAGTAATCGTTATTCTGTTGCATCTGTGCGCTATAGATCTCCACAGAACTTAAGTTTTTCTGCACGAGTTGATTCAGTATGAATTTGATGGGTAAAGCTTCTTTCACATTTTCCGTAGCCTCTCTCACCAGTGTGCATCCGCATCATGTGTCTCTTCATATACGACAGGATAGCGAATCGCTTGCCGCACTCCTCACACCTGTATGGTTTTTCACCTGTGTGAATCTGCTTATGTGTCTTCAGATCACTCGAATCTCTAAACTGCTTGCTGCACTTTTCGCATTTGTACGGTTTCTCACCCGTGTGAGTCCGAATGTGTTTCTTGAGATTACCCAGCTCGCTAAACTGCTTGCCGCACTCTTCACACCTGTACGGTTTCTCACCTGTGTGAGTCCGTATGTGATTCGTCAGATCAGATGAGTGATTGAAGCGTTTGTTACATTTTTCACATCTGTACGGTTTCTCACCGGTGTGTGTTCTTATGTGTGTCTTCAGAGTACCCAACTCGCTGAACTGCCTGCTACAATGCTCGCATGTGAAAGCCTTTTCACCGGTGTGAGTTCTTATATGTGTCTTCAGATTGCCCATCTTGTTAAACCGTCGACTGCAGTACTCACATCTATACGACCTCTCGTCGCTGTGAATTCGCTGGTGTAGATTCAACTGTCTCATATGAACGAACTCCCTCTCGCACTCACTACACTTGAAATTATTATTTTCACTTCTGTTCTGTTCCTGCTCTGATGTCAGACGACACATGCCGCCGGTAGCCATGCTCAGTTTGAAACACCAGGTCTTGTTCCTAGATCCTGCAGAGATAACGAAAAAAAAGGTAAAATCTTTTTGTAAAAAAGTAAAAAGGTAAAGCAGGCGTCCTCAATTGAGGTAAAGCATAATGCTTTTTCAAGTAGCTAGTGGTAGTGCAATACGCACTGCGCGGAAAGCCGAATTTCAGGGTCAGAAATTGCCTTACACGTTCATGGAAATTCTGCATTTCCGTCAGAATCATGGGATTTCGAACCTGTTTACGTTGCGCGTCCGGTCCTGTACGTTCCCTAGATTCTCTCGGAGATGGACCACTGCCGTGTTCAGGACGTTTAAAGGGCCTTACACGCCCGGACACACACCCTTGAAATGACCATACACTGCAGGAAATTCAACGTGTATTGGTCCGTGTGGCGATGTTATGTGAATAATTTAGCGGCAATTATCACCTCATTATCTCCCCGGGTTCTGGCCTATGGAGTGCGCTATTGCGGTATAGCAGGAAATTCACCGTGTAATGGTCCGTGTGGCGATGTGATGTGCATAATTTAGCGGCAATTATCACCTAATTATCCCCCCGCATCCACCCGGTTACGCCTTCAATATTTCTTTTGTCATGGAAAGCGGCTTCAAGGCTACTGCCTCCCTCCCCCCTTTTACTGGATTTTGCCCCCCTCCCCTCTTTCCACATTTGTCAGATTTTTATCAATATCGTGATAACGCCACATTTATTCCGTCTGAAATAACGATTATCAGTGTTAACAAAGATGTCTCATTTTATTCATGTCGTTAACCACCGGCTCTTCGGTTGTTCGGATTACGATTCTTTGGGTAGTCCTTTGAAATGCCAGCGTCTATTTGTTCTAGCTTCTAGAAGACGTCGTCATCTGCTCTTGGCTGGGCGTGAGTGGCGCAAAAGTGTCGTACTGAAACCTAGCCGGTCGAGGTAGCACAGTCCGTATGATTTGCCGCTTTTATACTGCCTGTTAGAATGAGGTTCGTTCCACAATCCAGACGGACACGCCGTTGTAATTTCTTCATCCGACAAAAAGTCCGGGTCAAAGCCGTATATATAGTCAAAAGTCCGGGCTGTAGTGCTTTACAAGGACGTCGGAAATGTAGCTCCATGCCGCGATGTTCTGCATTCAATGCAAGCCCCTTGTCTCAGTCTCGTCGTAGAATAGTAACCAATCTCCAAATAATCCCGGGCATCGCTGGATATAACCCACGCTAGTATCCAGACACAGGGATAGCGACAGCACACATCTGCACACAACCACTCGGACTTCTCAAATGCCAACTGAAATATTTGAAAATTATAACAGGAGCGTTGATTGGTCCTGGTTTTTAAATCACGTCCCAGAAGCAATGCTATTGGTTGTACATTCCTTTACATAATTTGCATGGACATAGACTCAATTACCTGTGAAACGCCAGGTATGTCTATTGTATACATTTAGCTTTGAACTGCCTGATTACTAGTATTTCACAGTTACACAATACCTGCCAGGGAAGGTGTAAAAACATGCGGCTGTGTCTTATCGACAACAGCTTGAAAAAGCAATAGGTTCGTTAGCAGTACAAGGTAAAGTTGTAAGTACATCGTACTATCGACTATATAACTAGCGACATAAATTGAAGAAATCGAGTCCAAATATTACATGTTTTAGAAAAATATCACTAAAAAGCTATGGACACCATTCATTGTGATAAAGATAAACATGTGTGTGTGTGTGTGTGTGTGTGTGTGTGTGTGTGTGTGTGTGTTGTACCAAGGAAGTTAGCACGGAGACACGGACCTAGTGCCTATGTTGATTGTAATTCGTGTGTGTCGTGTGTCGTTAATCTTTCTTCTTATCAAAGTGATACGCGCTGTAGTCCAGATTTATGTGACTTTAAAAAACACCTCAGTCTATACACAAAATGAATACAGAAAAATAAGATTGTTTGTGACCTTTGTCTTAGAAACAAAACCCCAAACAGCACATAACACAGTAAACTGATAATTGTTTTTACAACGGGCACATTTTCACAAAAGCACAGCTTCACATCAAGGAGGCTATATAATGTCCTTGTTCACATCAACTAAGGACATTATATAATGCCCTTGCATCAACTCGTAGATTTCAGAATCAGATAGACCATGGCCTGTTGTTCATCTACCCGTATACCATCTACTAGACTGTAAAACAAAATCCAAACATTTTGCTTTTCATATTGTTTTTATCGTGTCGGGAAAATGTTATGACGTTACGTCGTATACCATTAGAACCACAATTGTATGATTTAACCGTGGGTTTGAGACAAACTGTCTTATTCCAAAACAAAGAACATCTATTTCTGCTAAACACTGAAATTGGGTTGGGGGTGTAGACGTGCCACACAAGGCTAAATGTTACGTTCTATAATTGTCTTATTCTACTGCCCAAGTATTCATCATATTGGGTTCGATTATTTGCATGGCCAAATATGGACGCCCAGTGAAGACTTTTTAGCATAAGCTGACATCTAGCCGCGACGACTCAAATGGTAAGACGTAGTTTGCTTGTATATCATTATAGTATTCCGGAGGAAGACAATGTAATATTGATTTACAAGTAAAATAAGCCTTTCCACCAGAGTCGCCGCGGCTAGCTGACATCATGGGTTGCTTTTTTCCAGAATCAAAACATTTATAAACATTAGCTTTCCTTTGTTCAGACAAAGCATATCATTCAGTTTGTAGATAACATTATGCATATCGACACTGCGCTGGACGGACAATTAATCTCAATAAGCATTCGAACTGCAATGTAAAGCTTAATAGTACATCTTGTTTATAATTAACGAATAACTTCACGCTGAATCGGGTCACCTATTTCTAATGAAGAACATTGAACGCCGGGCGCTTGTGGTTTCTGTCTAAGAAAAAAAAACGCACCAGACAACACAATACACATCCAACCAAAGCAATAAACTGAACGTTTGTATTCACACCAAGAAAATGACTATTCTACAACAGTACATTTCAAATCAACTTGTAGGGTTAGGTCTGCCACTGTGATGGAACTGTAGCGCATGTTATCTATACATCAGATAGAGCCGCTTATGTATCGACTTCGTTAAACAAGAGGGTCTGTGATTTTTAGTACTCATTTTGCTTTGAATGTTTTATCATTGGGCATTTGGACATCGGTTTTCGTGTCGGGAAAAAGCTTTCGGGCCAGGGCGGGTTCCTGAACGGGCGCGGGTTTCTGAGCGGGCGGGGGGCTCAGCAGGGCGGGCGAGGGCCTCAGCAGGGCGGGCGGGGTCTCTGGCGGGCGGGGGTCTCTGGGCGATATAAATGTCGCCCAGCTCAGAACGATCGCGACCGTCGTTTGGATCTAGCGGCGTCCCGCGCGGTTCCCCGTTGGAAATATGATCATGATATTAGTGTTTTTGGAGACCTTTCTTGTCGACCTAGGTGGATTTCAAAATAAACGACATTCAACATATTGGAACGCTAATTTTGTTCGGACGGACGATCTGCAGCTGGTAGAAACGCTTCTATCTCGCTTGTAGCAGATGGCCCCTTTAATATACTCATGAAAATTAGATCACGTTAATTCAAGCCATTTTGTTCCGCTTTCTAGCAGTAGAACATAATTTTACGTCAGTAATGTACAGGTAATTGTCACCTAGAATGCCATCCTTTTGTAATCCATTTTCCACTACACGTCAAGTGTAAGGGTGCCGTAAATTCCCATCCACTTTCCAGGTCCAGGTGTGTAAGAAAAAATCTAGGACCGGACACGGTGATCCCTGAAACCCATGTACACAACCATTACATGGTGAATTTGACAGGTGTGTAAGGGCCCTGATACTCCTTGAAATTCGACTTTTAGAGCAGTGCTGGACGCAGACAGGCGGAGTTTTATTGACTCTCGGCTAGGTGTCAATTACTCTGCTAATCCCCACAGCACACACAGCCAGCCCTGAGCTAGACTTCCCATTATGTTCAACAAATCTCCCTATAAGTCGAATTCAGACTGTTTAAGTCTTCCCAACAGGGCTCACTACAGTACTGAGCTAACGTTAATCCTACCGTTATGTTTGAAACACACGTCCGCTAATTGTGGAATTCAGTCTCCCTATAAGTTGAGTTTCCCCAACAGGGCTCACTGAATCCAATCGTGAGCTAGACCTACCGTTATGTTGGAAACACACGTCCGCTAATTCTGGTATTCAGTCTCCCTATAAGTTGAGTTTCCTCAACAGGGTTCACTGAATCCAATCCTGACCTACCGTTATGTTTGAAACACCATCCGCTAACTGTGGTATTCAGTCTCCCTATAAGTTGAGTTTCCCCAACAGGGTTCACTGAATCCAATCCTGAGCTAGACCTAGCTAGAACTTTGGCAACACAAATGCCATGGTTGACGTTGATTCCTGCCATGGGGGTAGAACGATCCGCGTGTGTGGCCAACACCGCTTCCCACGCTAAAGTGACCACTCTGAGACAGATGGCCCGTGATATCTACGTCACAGGAAAGGACGTCACAGGAAAGGAGAGCGCTGATTGGCTTCACTATTGAAAGGAAATTCCGTCACCGAACTGTGAAGGAAGACCATTGTTTAGCTCTCTAATGAACGAATGTGAATACAGGAGACCGCTTTACTAATCTTCAAGCATCCACTGTTCCCAAATCAGCCAGCTAGAGAAGCTCCAGTCAGCCAGAGAAGCTCCGGGATTGTAGCGCACTTCGTAATAATTAATTCAAGGATACAAGGCATTGGTATTTGGTGTCTTTGGTCTAGAGTCAAGCTCCCAGGCGGTTATTTGCTAGCGCCAAGGTGTCAATAGCATTCCGCACAGCGGGGGAGCCGCAGTAACTGCGGTTTTCCATAATACGCTTCTGAATTGGCTCAGTTCGTAATGTGTTACAGACAAAATGTAACTGAGGAAAGTAGAGCTTTAACCAAACGTTGTTTACAACCTAAGGCAGTAACACGGCAAATAATATGAAGTCAAACTGATGTTAAGCTCAATAATTGAATTCTTCTGTTCATGCCAGTGGGCCTATATGCTGGTTTATAGTCACGTAACTACGGCGTGATCCTAACGCGGTAATTACGTGTGCGATTTCCTCATATCCTAATTAACCGCCTTTTGTATATTTCATGATCAGCTGTGGCTTTCGGGCCAGGGCGGGTTCCTGAACGGGCGCGGGTTTCTGAGCGGGCGGGGGGCTCAGCAGGGCGGGCGAGGGCCTCAGCAGGGCGGGCGGGGTCTCTGGCGGGCGGGGGTCTCTGGGCGATATAAATGTCGCCCAGCTCAGAACGATCGCGACCGTCGTTTGGATCTAGCGGCGTCCCGCGCGGTTCCCCGTTGGAAATATGATCATGATATTAGTGTTTTTGGAGACCTTTCTTGTCGACCTAGGTGGATTTCAAAATAAACGACATTCAACATATTGGAACGCTAATTTTGTTCGGACGGACGATCTGCAGCTGGTAGAAACGCTTCTATCTCGCTTGTAGCAGATGGCCCCTTTAATATACTCATGAAAATTAGATCACGTTAATTCAAGCCATTTTGTTCCGCTTTCTAGCAGTAGAACATAATTTTACGTCAGTAATGTACAGGTAATTGTCACCTAGAATGCCATCCTTTTGTAATCCATTTTCCACTACACGTCAAGTGTAAGGGTGCCGTAAATTCCCATCCACTTTCCAGGTCCAGGTGTGTAAGAAAAAATCTAGGACCGGACACGGTGATCCCTGAAACCCATGTACACAACCATTACATGGTGAATTTGACAGGTGTGTAAGGGCCCTGATACTCCTTGAAATTCGACTTTTAGAGCAGTGACGGCTTCGCCACGGCTCGCGTTTTTGGCCAAACACACCGGGTCACCCCTACTCTTCTCGATGAGTGTGTTGGGTTCTTTTACGTGCAGAGGTTTGACGCTTGAGGCTTACACCCGAAGCTCCCTCATACAAGGGGCCGCCGGCTTTACGTCACCATCCGAAACGACGAATGCAATCCCTTACAACATATCCGAGCTCGAGTCGACCACTGAGGTTCGAACGCGGGCCCTCGGATCCACGGAATTCGATCCAGATGGCGAAGCAGCGCGGTTGCGTTACCGCTTGCGCCACAGGGACAATGTAATTTGTAACGATTGCCAGGATTCAAACCGATCCTGTACGAATCATGCATATTTTGATATCCCATGATTGATAGAATCCGTGATACTCTAAGCAACACAAACTAAGCATTGAAAAGGAAAGACATAACCGAATTCCTTTATAGCATAGGACGTGCCAGTACTGTGATTTAGGTAAGATTGAGGATGAGTGTCATTTTGTTATTGATTGTACACTATACAACTATGAGAGGAATATCATCTTTAAATGTATAGGTTTCCTAGTTTTCGTTATTCAAATAGCCTAGAAAAATTTGTATTCCTTATGAAACTAGACAAACCATATTTCATAAACCCTGTATGCTCATACATCTACAATTGCCTTAAGAAGCGAGAAGAAATTGAACTTGTACATAGCGGTATTAATTAGTATCTAGATGTAGTTAGATATCACATTTTTGTTATCACTGTAGCTATACCTCTACTTGTCACCATGACCTGTACTTAGATCATCAGAGCATAAACGTGCAATAAAGGTATTTCATTCAGTAAGCATCAGCTGATAATGAACTATATGGAAAGATACCTGCACTACCTGTACCGAGAGAAGAACTGGATTAACAGGACATTGCTACAGAAAAAGAGGGTCAGCTTGCGAGTGAACTGCTACTTTTGAAGCCAAGACACTGTTCCATTCGAGTTGGTCGTTCCGGTCTGACCTACATTGACTAATTTACCGGGCAATATTGCAGTGGGCACAAATATACCAAAATGAGGGCGTTTAGTACCCCGCACTTACATATTTTCCCAAAATTCTCTTTTTCACATGTTTTAATTGTAGACGCATCATGTCACATTTTTTGTTCCCAAATGCATATATATACCCCCGCTCGTAAGTGTAAGTTAAAGCAAGTCGTGACGCTTCAATATAGTATCTACGGAAACTAACGCCTTCCACACTTGTGTTCCAATGCTGATCCAATGGTAAAAACGTAGTAAGGTGATTATAAGGTGTTCTCAGTCCTATCGTTAGTCACTGACGAAAGACAGTGGATACTGTCTGAAACGTCTGACTGTTTCAAAATCTTATCCAGTTGCTTGAGTAATTATTTTTGGCGTATCTTATTACCTGGATGTCTAACCTTCATCAACGTATTAAGGTGATTATACTTATAGAATGGTCATCATTTCGCATACATACAATCATAAATAATGCATGTAGATCTATCAGGACATTAAATCATGTAAACTGTATCTTTGTTATATATTTTACCTGACCATTCTCTTTTCCCTCGTAACTTCAATGAATAGCGGCATGTAGGCCGATTTGAGCTTCTCATGAATAAACAAAGTTCAAACATACAAACAAACAAACAAACAAACAATAGATTTAACAAGGATACAGCCATTGCTTACCGCAATACTACAACTGGCACTGTCTTATACTGTAACCGATACCCACGTCTTCTGAGTCCTTAGTGACAGATCAGAGTTGTCTAAGAAGGTCTAAATATAGCGACGAAGTGGGTCAATACACCGGTTGGGCAGGTTTTACTTAATCATGAAACAAAAGACCGTACTATAAATAGATGAAGAAATAGGCCGAATAGATGCGATGATTTGCATAGGACCAGATTAGGAAACCATGTGATAGCTGCAGTATATACATGTATGCATTGGACAAAGAGGATAGCTCCAAATAATATACTACCGCCAATTACCTTCATTCAGCAGCTATTACTTGTCTTTCTCGGCTTGAAGTAATTGCTTAAGGTAACTAGACTTGTCTAAGTGTACTGGAGTTTCCCCTATTTTTGAAAACAAGAGGTATGAGTTTCGCGTGGGATTTAGGCGAACTAGCGTTAGAAGTCGCGCGCATAATATTCACCCGCCGACTGGACCAACTTCACAATCATACGATCTAAATACCGACATGCCATTCTACCATACTGTAAAGTTCGTGCCTCGCTGGCTTTTACGTTGAAGTGTTTACATGCTGTTTACAATTTAAGGGCTAGTTTTTACCGTATGTCACATACTCAGGCTGTCAGGGGATCACAAATAAATACTAGTCTACTGCGCATGCGGCCTTGTAGCTGGTAATTTGACCTCTAGGTTACGACCAGGTGCACGTGTTGACACGAATTCCAGTATACGTGAAAGGAGTACTCTAAGTGCAAAACATTCAGTGGACGTAAGCATATTAAGTCTAGCTCTAGCCCAAAACCCCTTCCCTGATCCTAATCATAACCCTAGCCATAATAATAATAATAACAATAATGATAACAATAATGATAATAATAATGAAAATAATAATAATAATAATAACAACAACAACAACAACAACAACGACGACGACGACGACGACGACGACGACGACGACGACGACGACGACGACGACGACGACGACGACGACGACGACGATGATGATGATGATGATGATGATGATAAAAATAATAACAATGAAAATAATAATAATGATAATAATAATAATATTAATAATAATAATAACAATAATTATATTAATAACTAGAGTTCCACGACCTCATACCTTCGCCAAATGATTGTAACCTTTATGACTGACGTATTATGAGTGTTTTTCATCAATTATAAATAATACCAGTTAATAATCTTCTTCATCCAAATAACAGAAGTTGTCAGAAGTATGAGCTTAACAAAAAAGGTTATGCTAACATTTATCATCAATTATGCAAATGCTGTTCTTATTAGCATAATTTAATTCAAGGATGATCACATTGACATAACTCCCAAATGCTGCAAGTTGATGAAATTGTCATTTAGTTATGGGGTAATAGTACTTTCTGATTTAAGTATACAAATTAGGTCTTCATTTGCATATTTTCTATCCAGCAACATTCCTCTCTTCCTCAGTTACAAATGTCACATATTTGAAAAGTCATATCATGGAACACAGCTGGTTTTTGAAATTTCCTCATTAATTATGCAAATTAGAATTTGATTTGCATAGGCATTGTCTAATCATATAAATATATATAATCATATCACTTAAGCTATCTACCTACCAAAAACCACATGATTCGCCAACCCCATCTTGAGTTAGTGTTTTCTCATCTATTATGCAAATAAGGTCATTTGCATAATTGATATCTATTGATATTTCTCTCTTCCTCAGTTACATGTCACATGTTCGAGAGCCCTTTTATGAAATTCGGCGGAAGTATAAATTTTCCTCACTAATTATGCAAATTAGATGCTTATTTGCATCAAAAGTATCTAATTATGTAAACCATCACTCAAGCTATCTACGTACTAAAAATTATGACCATCTATCAAGGCCTTCTTGAGTTATTCCCTTTCAACGTTTGAAACGAAATCGGCTCCTGCAGTTTAAAAAAAAAGCCGCTAGGTGGCCCAAACCTACATAACTTACTTTCCCTCTAAAGAGCTATCTGCCACTCTAAAACCATGACCACAGCATGTTCAGAACGCGAGATATCGAACCCAAAAGTTCTGCTGCAGTACCTTAACAAGCTGCTAGGGAGCCCAAAATCGAATCAATTCCAGGTCGCATCAAGACCCACCCACATGGCAAATATCAAGACAATCCATGCAGGCCTTATTGAGTTATCCTGCTAACCCCCACACACACAAACGCTACCGAAAACATAACCATCTTGGCGAAAGTAACAAGTAGACCTGCCATCACGACTACCACAGAATTTTGGAGGGAAATGTGTGTTGTAACTAAGAAACAGACTTTATATAAATCATGTATAGATTAATTCCACATGACAGGAGGGCGGAAGCCAGGCCTTCTGGAAGATGACCCCAGGGTCACCAGCCTGCCAGCCTGACCTCTCTCAGCTGCCTGGTACAGTGACTAATGCTGCAATGTAACACATTTTTACACTTTTCTCGTTAATTATACAAAGTACTTCGCCCAAAATCTAATCATCTTGAGATTTCCCACATATACACCGACACACCAAATATGACAACAAACCATCCAGGCGTTCTCGACTTATCGTGTTCACTAACAGACACACAGACAAGCATCAACGAATAACCTTCTTGACGAAGGTAATAATGACTGGTTTTATTTGCAAACAAATGCATACACATACCATTGCAGCCTTGTGGCTGAATTGGGGTATGGGATAAAACATTGCCCAAAATCTATTAAGATTCATTCAATTCAATCATCTTAACCCTAATCCTACCTGTAAATCTTGCCCTGCCCCCATCGACCCCTGCCCTTACTCCACACAGGTGCTCCTCTCACGTGTACTGGACACCCCCCCCCCCCAGTGTCGTGCTCAGGTACTGTAGCTGACTTCTTACGTATGGTAAACATAATACTTCTTTATTCAGTTTATTGATATACCGTATAAGTACAATGTAGAAAGTACCTGTATTCTGATGTATTCCAGTTTTTCAAAGTTTAACTGCATTTATTAGATCACGTTGACCGAAATGCAAATAAAACGAAAGGGGAGGCAGGGAAAAAATGAGAATCCCTACCTACCAACATACTGTTTTATTCAATACCGTAACCAGAAACACAACATTTTGTTCTTAGGCCTTAGTCGATTCACCATCACGTTTCATGCTGACAGCATGCTCTTTCATTTTCGTTTGTTCGTTTCAAGGCATCCTCATTTGAGGTGAAGCATGATGCTTTTTCAATTTCAAGTAGCTGGTGGTAGTGCAATACGGCTTAGCTACGGCTCACGTTTTTGGCCAAGCACACTGGGTCACCCCTACTGTTCTCGATAAGTGTGTTGGGTTCTATTACGTGCAGAGGTTTGACGCTTGAGGCTAATGCCTGAAGCTCCCTCATACAAGGGGCCGCCGGCTTTACGTCACCATCCGAAATGACGACTGCAATCCCTTACAACATGTCCGAGCTGGAGTCGACCCCTAGGACTGTTTTGTTATCTTGCAGAATAATTACAAAACACAAATTTAAGATGATTGCCTGTTTAATACTTCATCGATCAGTACAGTCCCACTTACCACACGACATCATATATATGAACGTCACCAGCTGTCGTTATGTGCTTTACAATGGCTTATGCCCTTCTAATAATCCATCAAGTTCATGATATCAGACCAGCGATATAACTACCACTTCAAATTGTAGAAGCATCATGATTGGTGTATTTCTTGTATATCTCATGATATTTTGCTCAGTCAGTTTAATGTGAAAATTCTTTCCAGGTTTGTTGTGTAACACATCAATAATATATCATCCAGGTGTCAAATTCTTGATATCAAAACACTAAACCACTGCAAGTCGTCTTTTAAATTCACTCTAAGAATACGGTTATCCTCTTCGTTACTGCTTGCGGCATTCGAAGCTTCCGCTAGCCAAGATGGCGGCAAACGACGGGTCGCAGATGGCAGGAGAGACACACTTACTGTAGACCAGCCCAGCTCTGAAACACCAGGGAAAACATAACATTAAGTGTGGATAAAACGTTTTTACAAATGGGCAAAATTATGAAAGTAATTACCAGCAGCAACACTGCGATTTCCAATAAAGTTATGTTGTATCTTGTACCGTCTATTCAAAATAAAGAGTGCAAATAGGTCATAGGAAGAAGAATAAAAGTCGAGTAACGGCTTGAATTTCACTTCATTATGGACTGTCGAACTTATGCCGATGACTGACAAAAATTGTCACAATCTATTGTATGTACGTCCGAAACATTATACGCACCTACAAGGACAGATATATTTAATATGATACTATCATACCCTGTTCATATATCCACCTATGTAGGCAAATTTGTATATAACTCGAGACAATATCATACATTCCTGACACAGCATACTGTTACCAACAAATTGTATTTTAGAGCGTTAGCATGTACATTATTCGATAGACTATTTTACTGTTAGTCATAGACTAGATAAGTTCTCTATATCTGTCACCAATTAGCAATAGTTTAATTATCATCTACATTAGTTGCCATACATTGTACCAGCTACAATTGTCGCGCAATAAAGTTTCTTCTTTCTTCTTCTATTACGGTAGAATGAAATCTTTGTAAACTATACCCCCCCCCCCCGATCGAAACCTCTGCTTGGAGAATAAGTAATTCTGCTTTGACGGCATACTTGTATTATTGACTAAGATCAATCACCTCGTGGAAGCTGGCACAATGTCGAATGACGTGGACAAACAAAAAACGTGCACACAAATGTTCACACTTGAAAGAATAAGAAAACCATGTGCAGATGCTTGTTCATGGTGTGGTATTAAAAGTCGGGGTACATACGCTACAAGTCGGGGTACATACGCTACAAATCGGGGTACATACGCTACAGGTCGGTGTACATGCGCTACAAGTCGGGGTACTTAGATACAGGTCGGGGTACATACACTACAAGTCGGGGTACATACGCTACAGGTCGGGGGTACATACGCTACAAGTCCGGGTACATATGCTACGGGTCGGTGCACATACGCTACAAGTCGGGGTATATACGCTACAAGTCGGGGTACATACGCTACAGATCGGTGTACATACGCTACAAGTCGGGGTACATACCCTGCAGGTCGGGGTACATGCGCTACAAGTTGGGGTACATACGCTACAGGTCGGGGTACATACGCTACAAGTCGGGGTACATACGCTACAAGTCAGGGTATATACGCTACAAGTCGGGGTATATACGCTACAAGTCGGGGTACATACGCTAAAAGTCTGGATACATACGCTACAGGTCGGTGCACATACGCTCAAGTCGGGGTACATACGCAACAGGTCGGGGAACGTACGCTAAAAGTCGGGGTACATAAGCTACAGGTCGGTGTACATACGCTACAAGTCGGGGTACATACGCTACAAGTCGGGGTACATAGGCAAGAAGTCGGGGTTCATACGCTACAAGTCGGGGTACATACGCTACAGATCGGTGTACATCCGAAAAAAGTCAGGGTACATACGCTACAAGTCGGGGTACATACGCTACAAGTCAGGGTACATACGCTACAGGTTGGACTACATACGCTACAAGTCGGGGTACAAACGCTACAGGTCGGGGTACATACGCTACAAGTTGGGGTACATACGCTTCAAGTCGGGGTACATACACTACAAGTCTGGGTACATACGCTACAAGTTGGGGTACATACGTCACAAGTCGGGGTACATACGCTACAAGTCGGGGTACATACGCTACAGGTCGGAGTACATATGCTACAAGTCGGGGTATATACGCTACAAGTCGGGGTACATACGCTACAGGTCGGGGTACATACGCTATAGGTCGGTGTACATACGCTACAAGTCGGGGTACATACGCTACAAGTTGGGGTATATACGTCACAAGTCGGGGTACATACGCTACAAGTCGGGGTACATACGCTACAGGTCGGAGTACATATGCTACAAGTCGGGGTATATACGCTACAAGTCGGGGTACATACGCTACAGGTCGGGGTAATACGCTATAGGTCGGTGTGCATACGCTACAAGTCGGGGTACATACGCTACAAGTCGGGGTACATACGCTAGAGGTCGGCGTACATACGCTACAAGTCGGGGCACACACGCTACAGGTCGGGGTACATACGCCACAAGTCGGGGTACATACGCTATAAGTCGGGGTACATCCGTTAAAGCGTTGAAACTCTGTGTGACTGATGGATGAATAAATGGATAAAGTGTTGTGACTAGATAGAATGTGAAATGTGCACGTTCTTGTTTATGGTATGGTGAGTTTTGAAAAACGGAAGAATATGAAAATCATATGTGGATGTCTGTCTATGGTATGGTAAGTGTTGAAGCTCGAACGAAATGTGAAAATCATGTTTTGACGCTTGTTTATTGCATGGGAAATGTTGATATTGTGGAATCAACATAAAGCCATACCTTATGGCAATTATGCAACAGACAAACACAATGTTAAGCCCCCTTCTCACTGTACCCACGGCACGCTGGCGGCGTCACTGCGGCCGATCGAATTGACAAAGCACTCAACGAGTTTCATCGACAAAAAATATTTTAAAGCTTTGTTTGTTTTGTTGTCTTTTAGTCATACTTGTACGTTTTGAATGATATTCCCATCATTCGTACACACGTCTTTTAAGAAGACGGAAGAGACATGTAAACAATAGATTCAATGATAGCATAGCATTGTATGTTTGATTATTCTGTAATAGATAGATATAATAAAGCATAGATTTAGTTGTTTTAATTATCTAACTGTTTACGAACGTTTCATGAACGCTTCATGAAACGATTCTCTACACTGAATTCGTTTCATGTGAAACATTGAAACTACTGTACTGCATTTAGCTCATGTGGGTATGAACGTGCAAATAAAGATCATTGTTATTGTCATTGTCATTATAAATTCAAGGTTAGCACAAATCCAGTTTCGGACGCAGCGACGCCGCCAGTGCGCAGTGGGTCCAGTGAGAGGGGGGCTTAAATTATGTTAATGATGGCTGCGTGAACGACGTCTTGCTGTTTTGTTAGAGTTGTACTCACGAAGGGTGCCACAAGCAAAGCTTACTGCAACAGTTACAATCGCAACTTGTGCAGTATTCTCCACTTGGAACACAGCTCTGCAATTATGAACAGAAATAAGTGTGTTGAGAAATCAAGAATGCGTGCAAGTCTGGAACTCGGTATTCTCCGATGTAGTAGTGAATGTAGACAATCACAGAAACAAATACACGTACTTATGAACTGTATAACAGTTACAATGTTAACTGAAGGGCCCACCCTAAAGATTAATTAATAAATAAATTGACAACTTGGACTCGAACATACATCCAAATATTTACCTTAAACTCCACGCTTGGTGTACGTAAGTGTGGGTCCTTGACTTAACTTGGGAGGTAAAAGGCGGTTGAAGGAAAACAACCACTGCCCGTATGGCCTCAACAAAGGTTATGGGACTACACACACCTTATCAAAATCATTTTCTCTAGCTCTGTATGTGGCAGTGTTAAAAACAAGTGATAAAAACTTCAATGCAATACGACATTGCCATTGTCTGTTTTAGGAAGAAATCATTCACCTTGGCAGAGCGAACCATGCCTTGGTCACGAGAGTAGTAATCGGGGACGAGTTGCCACTTGTTGTTGTCATACTGTTCCAGCATTCTGTAATAAACATAGCATATGCTTATCAAAAGTTTATGCAGTTCCTGAAAAATGTATTTTGGTACCTTTGCTCTTTTATTTGACTACTGGTATTTTCTACTCGCAAAGGACATTGTTTCTTTTGTGACTTCATTTCTACAAAAACTGAAATCGGCCAATTGGCCGCTTTTTATCTAGGTGACGTTAATTGACTGCGAAGGGAGGGTCAAATACATTTTACATACGAGGGTCTACTACAATATCATGTATAAAGAAAGAGAGAAAAAGAGTGGGGGAGATAGGCAAACCAACATACAACCAGCAAGTGTTAAACACAGTGTGAAAAAATAACCACATCTAAACGTATCAGGTGCAGCTACAAATGTGTAATTAGTTCATGGTTGAACCTACTTGGGTTTGTCCAAGCCTGCTTTGTCCATCCTGGCTCTCCCGGCGTACACCCAGGCCGGAGGCCGAACCGCCTTCTGGTCAGCTGCAGTCTCCTGAGATATTTTGAGAATATGAAGAATATCAATTAGGAACATAAGCAAACTGCCACCTGACCAGTTATTATCTTCGCCCAGTACTATAGTACTCGGGGAAGATTATGTTTTTGGTTGAGCCAGCTGTTTGGTGGGTCTGTATGTATGTCAAGAGCATAACTCAAGAAACCTTTGATGAATCTTTATGATTTTTGGTAGGTGTGTAGTGGTTGTGCAAAGGAAGGTCAAGTTCAAAAATGGTTCACCTTGCGTTTTTCAACAGTACTGCAGTGGCCTTTTAATTTTTGTGTGTTTTTATGTAGGCAAAAAAAGTGACGGAAACATTGATGGATCCTCATGATTTTTTGCAGGTGTGTATAGATGTTGTGGAAACGGAGGTCAAGTTCAAAAATCGTTCCCCTGACATTTTCCTTCAGTACTGCAGCGGGCTTTGTGTGGATGTGAATTTGTATGTGGACAACATAACTCCAGAAGCTATTTTTAGTACATGTATTACATACTTGAAATGTGTTCCAGTTTGTTTACCTCAAGGATCCGGATGTATCATATGCAGCAAACGGAGAATAAAGATGCTTTTTAATTTCAAAAAACGTCTACTCACCCAGTCACTGTCATCTGCATTGTAATTGTTACGATCGGCCTCTTCTCTTTCAAGTTCCGCCTCCAACAACCTTATAGGCAGGACAATATGTTATCAACTATGCTGCAAAATGATGATTTTAATACTGAAAATTGATTACTTTCTTACACATACATAACTTAATTTGATATAGAATATCATAATTTCATAACAGTTGAGACATGGAAAACGGCGTACCTAGCTTGCTGCAATATCCAGGGAGGCGGCATGCGGCGCTTCGCTCTACCGGCGTACACCCAGGGAGGAGGGCGGAACTCCTCATCTTCAGTGTCATCCTGTGGGTGAAATCATCACTGTATTACAAAGTTAGAGCTTTCTGTTCGTCTTCAAAATTTCCTAAACTTCTCATCATCTTATAACAATATATATCAATTATCAAAATTGCTATGATATGGTGCTTGCGCATCAATTCCCTCCTCATCGAAATAGTATAATCAATACCCCCGAATGGTTAAAAGCATAAACATTTAATTGGTCTATGTCTGGGTTTTTACATTTTGTAGCGTCTAAACATTCTCCTCATAGCTCATTGGGAATGTAGATTGCAATTGTACAAATCTATTTTCATATTTTGATTTGGTATTCTGCTCGCAGGGCAACGCACTGACCTACAACCACTCTTAAGAACCGTTTTATCCGCATTGTGCAGGGTCATACTGGCCTGTCGACTTGGAGTCGACTCAGGACTGTGCAAGAAGAACCTTAGGCCACTCAAGCAGCGTTTTCTAGTAGAAAAAGTCCACTTAAGCAGCCCAAAGCTCCTCACACATAGCCTCGAGTCGACTTCGAGAACTTGTGTGTAAATCGGACCTATGTCTATACTTACAGACGTGTAGTAAGATGCCAAAGAAGGTGAACCCCTTGACGGCGACGTACGACGTCTTGATTGGTCGGCGTACACCCAATCAGGTGGCCCTCTGTCCTTCATCTCGTCCTCTGCACTTCCTGATACCAACTCCTGCGTACAGAGATAGAAAATACATGCACTACATGTGTCATGAATGGAGCTCCGGAGCTAATGAGCGTCATGATAACGTTGATAATAGATTCTCCCAATGTTGTAAGGTACAAATTAACATATTCGTACAAACTTTTTCAAGCCAAAATATGTCTTGTAAGCATGGTGTTCATCTCTTAGAATATTTTCATAGGTTTGTCTAATTAAGGTGTTGATGTGCACCCTAATGAGAGACACGGGATTCGGAAGTTTATTTACTTTTTATTGGTTTGCATGTACATGCCAGGGTTGCCCAACCAGCCCGAGGCTATCACTAAGGGCGAACCCATGTGCGGTCATAGGACTGTAGGTTTTGAACCACTCACACCGGGAATGACCCCTAGTAGGGGTGGGTACTAGTACATAAAATTCAGGTCCGGTCCAGGTCCAGGTCCAGAGGGTCAGGTCCAGGTCCGGACCTGCACCTGTACCTGATTATAGTACTGTCGCAGTACATCATATTTTGGAGAGCGGTACACACGTAAAATCTCCAAACGTCATGTCTGGAACGATATAATTTCTTAGGTTTGCACTTTGTCTCAAAATTATAACTATACTCTCCTCGCCGTCTGTTTACTCATCCTTTAAGTGTTTCTAGATGATTCACAGCTAACGTCTTCGAAAACGACTCGTTAAATCTGCTATTTTGTATTTTCTTGGACCAGTTATGTGGCCGCCAGCTGGTAGCCTGGTACTATGAATTTTATAATCGGTCTATAGGCCGGTCCACTGATTTTTTACGGACCGTTTTTTTTTGGACCGGTCCATTAAGAAATACCGGTTTTGTACCGGTACACGGTACCGGTACCCACCCCTAGGCCCTAACCCCTACTCTTTTCGATAAGTGCAGTGGGTTCTTTAACGTGCTCGATGTGTGGCTCTCCTCAAACACGGGACCTCCATTTAACGTCCTACCCGACTGACGTCCCTACCCGAAACTAGGTACTCATTTACACCTGATTGAAGTTTGGAAGTTTAGTTGAGTAACGAATAGGAATGGAAGACTGGGACGCGTGGCGTAAGGCGATTTAGGCTTCCTGGGTTGGTATCCTGTAATGTTTTTGCCGACGACGTTCATCTAAATATATTAAGTTTTTTGTATTGTTTTGTAAATGTCAACAACAAATCTTTTTAGAAGTCTATATCTTTTCGATACAATTGTTAACATTGTTGAGGTATATTCTCTCTAACATAGATCCATTTTGTGCACCATTTTACCTAGTACCTAACTGGTACATATATTTTCTATAAATATACCTGCAAAACTTCTCAATCATTTTGATAAGCGACATTGGACTGATTAGTCTACTAGTTACATAACATATACATCAACAAACGTTTGGTGTTTTTTTACAAGAACAGATCATTGACGTCTTTGTACCACGTACCTCTAAGGGTCTAGATGAGTAGAGCCCTGATCGCAGAAACACACTTCTGGGCGGGGGTCGTCTCTTCTCAAAATCGAGGTCTTTGTACAAGATCTGGGGAGGGGGGCGTCGCTTCACCTGGTATCGCGACTCTATGTCCGCCAGTTGGTATCTCGGTGGCGGGCGACGTTTACTCTCTTCCTCAACTTTGTACACTGATTTAGGTGGTGGTCTCCTCTTTTCCATTGGTTCTAGAATATACATATTCAAGTTAAATCTTTCTTCGAAATGTCTTGTCTGTCTAGCAGTCACTAAGAAGCATCAGGGGAAGAAAGCTAGAACATTTGCGTCACAAACCTCTTTGAAATCTTTGAAATCTTTATTCGACATACCACGCTTGCAGACTCTAAAGGATAGAGTCTATAATTACAATGGTATTTTACTTTCTTGTTAGGGGCACGCTGGCAACCTTAACTGGCAGCTGCTGCTGATGCCTATCACATTTATGTTGATTAAAGGAATTCGAACCTTAAAACTCATGAATTTGGACTCTAATAAACCTGTAGCTAAAAGCTATATTTCTAGCCCAACACACATATACAGTAGAAGCCACTTAAATGCACCTCGGATAAACGCACATTCCATTTAACTGCACCAAATCCCAAAATCCCAAACCGGTTCCCATTCACTGCATTGTTAGTGACACCGCATGTATGCACCGTGCATTGTCACCAATGCCGGATAACTGCACCAAATTTGATCAAAAATCCTCGACAAGATAACTAAAAAGGTGAGCTAAAAATCGGCAAACGCGGTACAAATGAGCCGATACCTGCCGGTGTAAAGGCGCAATACCGCCAATATGTCTAAAATTGTTTAGACTAACATAAGAAGGTGGTCTCCATTGACAATCACGTTGATAGCGATCGTATGGGAGGTCCCGGGCGGGTCACGGGGCGTGTCGTCAGCATAAAGAGACACACGCCTACCAAAAGTCAGTATTGCATTTTGGCAGACAGCATGCTGTACTCAATAAAGATTGGTCTCTACCTGTACACTGTCTAATTACTGTGAATGCATTAAGTTCGCGGGGATTTGATTTCGCGTTAAGAATGACATGGGGTGTTGTTGGTGGTTTTAGGTTCGCGGCAGTGCTTTTTTCACATATTGCTGCAATAATAAAAGACTGGTGATTATACGTACATCTAGTCTCAGTTCTCATATCTACGGTGCTGACGTGATCATCTGTCACATTCTTTAATGGCAGAGCTGAATCCGCGTTATACAAACTTCCTACATTCACCCGAAGGATGTATACGCGGGTTCGGCTATGCTATGAGGAGAATGGTCTGTCACTGATCTAAGTCAGCTAACCATATCTACCCACTGGATACGTAGTACAGTCCATTGTACAGTAATTCACTACCATCATATACACGGTCTAATCTGTCCAAACATGACAGGGGCCTCTCTGGCGCTTACTGATTTCACTCATTGTGTCCTGAGATGTCTTTCCTGAGAATTTGAAATTTACCGTTTCAATGCATAATCGTGGCCCTAACAAGAGGTGGAATCTACGGTGTTACTGCACTGTACCTGTATAACGAAAGCTTTCTAACATCTGAATGCGGACTAACAAGTTCATACAGCACACCGAAGTTTATGAACTATTCACCTCCTGTATGATACAGTGTACTACCGGTCCAGCTGGGCAATTTTGCATTATTGCACCAGCCGGATAACTGCACCAAATACGCTGGCAAATCGGGTGTGCAGTTAAGCGGATTCTACCAACATTTAGTCATGATGATAAAATGATGACACCTATTTTTGAGGGTAGCAAATTAGGGTGACGATATACATGCTTCACACACTGATGCCTGCGAACGATTGATACATGTATCCTCCTTGCTACAAAAGGATGCCCAATTGACCATCCAATCAATCAATCAATCAATCAATCAATCAAACGCAATCACCAATACGCAATCAGCGATTTCCAAACCAATCAAACAATAGATTATCCAACCAACCAATAAGCTACCCCCCAAATAAACCAACAATCTTTCAAACCAACAAACTGACCATCAAATGAATTAGCCATGTTGATAATAGTTTGATAAGCAATGGTCGACAATATTTTACCTTCCAGTCCGGTGAAAGGTGAACGGTGTTGCTGTTCTTTCTCTTCTGCTTTGTGCTTCTCGAACGCCTGATGGAAAAAGAAGAATGCACTTGTTACGTTACACTAACCCGAAATACTGCTAGCATAACTCCTCGGAAGATTCACCAAATCCATAAAGGTAAAGGTAAAGCAGGCATCCTCAAGTGAGGTGAAGCATGATGCTTTTTCAAATAGCTAGTGGTAGTGTAATGCGGCTTCGCCACGGCTCGCGTTTTTGGCTAAACACACCAGGTCACCCCTACTCTTCTCATACACGGGGCCGCCGGCTTTACGTCACCACCCGAAATGACAAATGCAATCCCTTGCAACACGTCCGAGCTCGAGTCGACCTCTGAGGTTCGAACTCGGGCCCTTCGGATCCACGGAATTTGATCCAGATGGCGAAGCAGCGGGGTTGCGTTACCGCTTGCGCCACGGGCCAAATTAATAACTAATAGAAAATGTGGGTTTACGTAGGTCATAATAAGAAACACACGTACTTCGTCTTTCTCATTAAATTCCAATCAACTATCAAACCAGCATTGATGCAACTTTTTGTGCTACGGTTGAAAAAACATTGTCAAGAGATGCTGTTTAGTCCCCAAACTTTTGATCAAATACTTTTGCTACACGTCTTCAGAATGTTTCATGCATTTGGTTATAATAACAAGCATTGCTAATTTCTGGTTTTCATGCCTTGCTTTTATCCATATTAAAACGTTTCATAGTTCTTCTGTTTTGGCATACATCATTAAGGTAAAGGTCAAAGGTGGCTGGTAGTAGGGACGGGGGCGCCATAGACTACCAACAATTCATCACCCGTACGTTGCTGTCGTCACATACTCCGGAATGTGCCGTTCTATTTATATAAAATGAATCAGTCTTGTGATGGAAAACGCAGCATAATTAGAAGTATTTTACCTGGTAGTAGACGGATTTCGGTGGCGGTCGTCTCTTGTCTTCTCCCTTCTCCTGGACAAAACGTGGCGGAGGACGGCGCTTGGCAGCCTCGTCAGTCTTAAGATCTAAGAAAATTGGCGGGCATGGCATGTGATTAATAGAGAGCTCTATACTAATGATGTTAACATTACAACGTAAAGAGGCCGAACCATGCATACTTATTCGCCGTCAAGTTGTTCTTCTTTTGTCAAAGAAGGGCAATAAACATCAACTTGACTACAACAACTTGTTGTAGTCAAGTTGATGTTTAGGTCAACCACAACAATCTTCGCTGGCCAAGAAACTTAAATAAAAAGGACGAAATTATTAGGAATAAGTATGATTTGATTCGTTTCATTAATCGATTACGAATTTTCTATTGACATTGCCAGCATTATACGGTATTTTATTATCATATACCAAGACTGTTGTCACCAAATTGTTACATTGTTGTGGTCGGTCGCAAGAAATTAATGTCTCGGTCTGTAAAATATAGAACACCATCATTCTAGTCTTACCATCATTATGCAAGTTATCACTGCTTTTAGTTGCCTGAATGCGTATGTTAAATATGCAAATTCAGTCAGGATTTGCAAGGTACAGTGTTTAAGTGTGCTCAGAGACACATCGCTATTCTTCTTTATGTCGTTGATTTACGATGCACATGAGAAGTATCATCATTGTGGCAACGATTGCCAGGGCTTGTTGCAGATTAGAATATGTCTGCGGTGAATTGAAAATCCCTGTCTACAATCATTTAGCTGTTCATCAAATGGACAAAGCATGATTCATAGGCAATGCCAACCTACAGTCGTTTGATTGAGTGGAGGATTTTGCGATTTTTAAAGGATCATTTCACTCCAGAAGTGGGTATTATTTTCTGATAGATTACATTTTTAGGGATACAAATGCACCCGAATTTTGGCTAAATTACCTCAGCTGTCTTTAGACAATAATCCTGTTCTAAATCCATGTACCCCCATACAGACCCGCTTCTATGCACTTGCATGGCCAACTTCGGGCACAATTTCTCGTCAACGGTAGACGCGATAAGCTTATCGAAAGCAGTCGAGTGACTATGACACATTCAGGAAGGCACACAAAAAGTCGGGGGATACAGAGATTTGGTACTTTTGTAAGAAACATTGAGCTCTGGCATTGTTGGAAGGGTCCTCCAGGGAATTCAAGAATTTGATCGCTATATGTTAGCCCTGCGTTCAGGCTTCAACTTATGGTAAATTTAACAACACAAACTGGATTCAGGCATAACAATTTAGTCTCCGGTAAATCATGATACCCGCTTCTTGAGTGGAATGCTCCTTTAAATGCTGATATGCTAACTGCATAGCGTCTTTCCCATGTTCAAATTATTATCTGTGTTGGATTATATAACCCTAAAATTTTGTCCACCCATCTGTCATCATTCTCTTAAGAATGATTGATATCATTTATGTAAAAAAAAAGGAGTTACTGAAATAGACTATCATATCTCTTGTAAGATATATCGTTGATATTCGAACAGATGAGTATGAAATAGTAGTTGCTTATTTTCCTTCACAAGTAGATACAGTTTAGGTTTACAAGTTTTCCACGTAATAGAAAACACACTGTGTTATCTGAGAATAACCAAAGTGTAAGTCATTGATATCTCTGTCGTAATTGAATGGTTATCATACGAAGTCAATAGCACTGGAGACACATTGTATCGACCCAATTTACTTTGGTATAGAAAAATAGGAATCTAAATTACACATATTTGTTGGCAATTTGACAGCGTATGTTGTGGACAGATATAAAGGCTTTGAACGATATTAAAGAATCTCTTTATAGATGATACAATAATACTACCCTGGGTGTGTATGAAAATTGCAGAGAAAAATAGAGTGGTTAACCGTGTCATAATTTTCTTCGGTCACTTAGTAGAAACATCGTTTTCCACTCAACGACTCTTATAGAATGGTGCAATCTAGAAGCTGTAGATAGATTTCCCCTTTCAAAAACGCAATATGTCAAGTCTTTCTGAAATACCGATCTCGATAATGGATCGATGTACCAGAAAGCTTTACGGATAATTGATGGTTCCGAAGACCCGTTGTATTTTCCACAATATTCATGTTAATGGAAACACAAGCAATATAAGGACCCGAAAATCGGATTTTTAATGGCAATCTATTTAGTCATTTTTATACATGATTAGTTCAAACAACACTATCCCAATATATAGCGACGTCCATGATGCAGAATATGACTTCGTTGTAATGTGCGATCTCACTGAAAATCGTCGCTGTGGTTTTTGTCGGTTCACGAAATCATCGCATGGTATGTTTTTGCACGGTTTTAAAATGATCAAAGTATAAAGCTATTAAACAAATGTGCAAGACAGTGTTAGTAGATGTCTCTACAATAAAGATTTCAGCATTTTTTTTCATTTCCATTTTTTGTCCCTAATATCGCTTTGGTTGCCTTTAAGAATATCGTTGTATTAAAATTCAACTTCGATCGAGTGTTTTGTTAGTAATTTCTATCACAAGCTTTGTAAGACCAGAGAGTAAGGTTTGGTCCACCCACATCAAGAAGGACCACTACTTTTTTTCGATAAGTGCGGTAGAACGAAAAGAAGTCTTTAATCGAACCTAGATACTCATTTTGCAATGTATAGATATTGAGAGTGGTATCAAGACGAGCATATTAGATTTTTTTTGTATTCCAACATTAAAATACATGACATGATGACAACAGACTCAAGCTTGCAGCTTATTTTCGAGTCGTCATCGACAGAATACATTACAAAACGTACAAAAACAAATATTACAAATACTGAAAATGAAAAAAGACAGGTGCGGACACGCAAAGCGTAAGTGCAACAGATTATCTCAAATAAACTACCTGACAGAAATCTTGAAATGTAAGAAAATTGAAATCAATGAACAGATAAATGTGTGGGCAGGTACTACAAGGCTGGTAGGATAGGAGTTTGCTACTCAAATCTTTTGGTTTCTTTTATGAATAGTTGGACATACTGTAAGAGTTTGGGGCTGTTTAAATTCGAAAGGAATGGGGAGCCTTTAAGCAATTAGTGAATTAGGACATTATCAGAGAGATCATTGAGATTTGTGACTTATCCTACCAGATTTTCTCAATTGTTGAAGAGAAAATGACATATTATATGTTCCTACCTTCCTCGGCGTAGACGGTATAGGTGATGCACGTCAGCAAAAAAGCGACCATCACTATCAGTCCCCTGCTTGCCATCCTCGCTTCGCCTTTTACCAGAAATCCTTGAGAAATAGAACCACATGTTTTTGACATGACCCTATGGTCTTCTCTATCGTAAATGCTGCCAACGATAGTGAACATCATACATTCATGTATAGACTACCAAACCACGGGTATCAGTTAATTACACTCCCTCAAATAAGACTGCTGAAAAATCAGGGCCTGCAATCTGTATCTTTTTTAGAAAAAAATCAGAAAAAAAACATGTTTCAGAATAATTCTACAGTACGCATTGTCCTGGTTACATCAAGGGAACGCATCATCAGAATATCAAAAGCTACCAATACCTTTTACCGCGGTTTGTCGCCTACTAGTTTTCACCCGCAGATCTGAAGCTCTGCCGGGAGACTGTACGCTCTTTATCATGCAATCAGTATCTTCTTAAAAAGCAGAAAAACGATATTTTATAATGATTCTACAAAACGCATTGTAGTGGTTGCATCAAGGGAGCAAATAATCGGAATATATCAAAAGCTACCAATACCTTTTTACCACGGTTTGACGCCTAGTAGTTTTCACCCGCAGAACTGAAGCTATGCCGGGGGACTGCGAGCTCTTTATCCCAGTAGTAATTTCCGTTTAGTCACTCCATAATCAAGTCTGATGACGTCATCGGCCCTCGTGAGGCTGGCACCAGACATGACAGATACCCGCTCAGGGCGGAGGGTCCAATGGCAGGGGAGTTACAGTTAGATTAAAGTCCTACAACAAGGACATACAGCGATGTAGATCTTCACACGATGCCACGATGATTCACCTAAGCACTGAGTATCAGTATCGTGACTTATCACATGTCCATTGCAACATAGGGTATGCTTTTTCATGATGTATATACGTTTATTTATGATGCTTTTCAGTTGCTTTGAAATAACCCTTAACATTTAGATTAATGCTCTATAACAAGGACATACAGCGATGTAAATCTTCACACGATGCCAGGATGTTTCACCTTAGAGTTGAATATCAGTATCGTAGCAGCCCACACGTCCATTGCAATATAGGATATGATTTTTCTTCATATTTTTCAGTTTCTTTAATCAGAATAACCCGCAAATGACAATTAGATCAACGTCTTACAACAAGGACATACACCGATGTAAATCTTCACACGATGCCAGGATGATTCACCTAAGAGTTGAATATCAGTGTCGTGGCAGCCCACACGTCCATTGCAATATAGGATATGATTTTTCCTCATATTTTTTAGTTACAGCTAGATCAAATTCTTACAACAAGGACATACAGCGATGTAAATCTTCACACGATGCCAGGATGATTCACCTTACAACTGAATATCAGTGTCGTGGCAGCCCACACGTCCATTGCAATAAAGGGTATGATTTTTCCTCATATTTTTCAGTTTCTTTAATCAAGATAACCCGTAAACGACAATTAGATTAAAGTGGTACAATAAGGACATCCAGCGATGTAAATCTTCACACGATGCCAAGATGATTCGCATTAGAACTGAATATCAGTATCGTGGCTTACCACACGTCCATTGCAGTATAGCTAGGATATGATTTTTCTTCATATTTTTCAGTTACAACTTACAGCTATATCAAAGTCTTACAACAAGGACATACAGTAATGTAAATCATCACACTATGAAATGATGGTTCACCTTAGAACTGAATATCAGTATCGTGGCTTACCACATGTCCATTGCAATATGGTATATGATTTTTCTTCATCTTTTTCAGTTACAGCTAGATCAAAGTCTTACAAGAAGAACATACGGCGATGTAAATTTTCACACGATGCCAGGATGATTCACCTTAGAACTGAATATCAGTATCGTGGCATAACACATGTCCATTGCAATTTAGGATATGATTTTTCTAATATGTTTCAGTTTCTTTGATTAAGACAACCTGCAAATTACGATTAGATTAAATTCCTACGACAAGGACATACAGCGATGTAAATCTTCTGACGATGCCAGGATGATTCACCTAAGAGTTGAATATCAGTATCGTGACACACCTCACGTCCATTGTTATATGAGATTTTACTTCATTTATGTCTTTAGTTGCTGTAACAAAACCCGTAAACTACTAGCTTATATGATGCCATATACAAAGGAATGCTACCTTTGACAATAGTCAATGTTTATCAATCTTTAAGACCGTTTCCTCTTCCAAGACAAGAATTTTGTTCACATTTTACCTTGTCTGCCAATGGATAACTCACCTCGCCGATGAGATAAATCAATTAAGTTGAAGCTAATTCATCATGGCCAGCGGATGAGCCATCAGCATCGTGCATCTAAACTTTGATTAATATTGTTTAAGCTTCCGGCTATGTCTTTCCCAATCGACAAATTAAAAGGGCGTTGATCAATTATCCAACCGTATATAAGTGGAGATTGCCGTTTGCAATCGCGCTGGCAGAGCGGATGGATCATTATCTATTCATTCTAAACTCCAGTATTCTTTTCTTAAACTTCTTCATAGCTGTCGTAGTTGTATATAAAAAATAATATTTGCATGAAAATTTTCATTTATTATCTACATTTCAAGTGTATACATGTATTACATTTAACGTTATATCTCCATTACTATGGCATGTCTTTAAACGAAAATTGACATTGTATTGCAATGATTATGAACTTCTAAACACCTTCACCATTTGACTGTTATACGTAAGACATAAGCTCCCATATATCTATATGTTCTCATAGTGGTACTCTCGATTTTGCAGCAGCAATCTTAGCTACAAAAATCGATTTCCTAAAGTGGAGCATTCCATCCACTCCATCAGTGTAAAGACGTCTGCATTATTAAAATGAAGACATGCTCGGAAATAGATGAGGCTGCGCTGTTAACGAAAGTGCACCTTAATTTCGGTATTAGTATGTTTGACGTCCTACGTCTGGATAAAACCTGTTAGTACCAGAACAATTTTCCGGTCTACTCTGGATCTAGGCTGTTTTCTCTTCGAATAGAATAGAGCAAGTGGTTTCAAGAGTGTCATAAATCATCGGTTTTGTGTTATACTGTACGCAATATAATGATCGCCCTGTGGCATTTATTTTTAATATCCGCTACAACAGCACTGCATGACCCTGGGACAAATGTCAGCCCGGATTTAATCATGACTTAGGTGAGCAGAGTTTGTTGTGCTGAGGGAGACACCGAGTTAATCATGGAACATCAACTGTCGTAGATGCCGGCGTTCCGTAGAATACGCTGCACCTGCCTGAACATCTGGCCTCACCAAACTGCAAACTGAGAAACTCGAACAGATCCAAAAACGTGCCTGCCGGATTATTCTGGGCAACGACTACACTGGCTACTCCCACGCCCTGCAACAGCTCGGACTCACAACACTGGTACAAAGAAGAGAGGACTTGTGTCTCAACTTTGCAAGATCTCTGATGGAGTCCGACTTCAGGGACTGGCTTCCGAGCACAAGAGGGGACATATCCGGCCGGAACACCAGAAACAAACTGAAACTTAACACACCACTCTGCCGCACCAACAGTGATGTAAATGAAAAGTTTTTTTAACCCTCAAACCACCGTATGGGGTCAAAACTGACCCCAGTCGTATATCAACATGTGCCATTTTGACATTTCGAGTCGAAAACAAAATTCCTTCTATGAGTTTGTTTGTATATATGTCTTATAACTTCTCACAAGTTTTTACTGAGATTGGCTCATTGTTGATTAAGTTATCGTAGAAAGTTTATGCATGGTCCAGTGGGGTCAAAACTGACCCCAGCAAAATCTGCACTCATATTCCGTATTGTTTGATACTTGTCATCTAGAAACACGTATGATACGGGTTATTATGATCATAGTGTCAAAATATAATTTTGTAGAAACGTGAAAAAACAAATGTTTTAAATGTACGTAAAGATTAATGACGTTGCGACGTATTATGACGTCATTTATGTGATTTTATTGACGAAAACCAACAAATTGGGTATTTCCGTATAATTCAAAGGTACGCGATATAACTTAAATAGAAATTTTGTATGATAAATCATGATGTATCCAAATACGTTATTTGTAGATGACAATAGGAACGACGTCAAAATGACGTCATAGAAATTATATTCATATCAAGTTACACTAGCGAAATCCGTCATCTTGGTTCCGCCATCTTGAATTATTTCAAATGCATTTTTTCATCATATAACCTAATATCACAATGAAAATGGCCCAAAACGATTATACTAAGATTGTTTCTGTTTGAATAAACATGGTAATGATGAAATTTGGGGTTAAAATAGCCGGTTACAGCTAATCTAATTATATCGTCCGCCATTTTAGATTTTGACCGATGACGTAATCAAATATGCATAAATTATGAATATTAAATCATAAAAGTGATAGCGAATAAAATTGGTTGGTATTGATGTAAGAAAATAAATGAAATTTAAAAAGACAGCCCTAGAATTACAATGTAAAATCCAAAATTAGCGACTTTTTCCAAATATGGCTCTAAAAATCGGTTTCCATAGCAACATGAAAACATTGATTAGATATTTCATTAAAGTCAAATTGTTGCCAACGAAATTTTAGCAAAGGTGACCAAGTTCGGTTGTTCAAGCGTAAGCCATTCAGATGCTATATGACATCAAGTGTTGGCGCAGGCCTCAAAAGAGCCCGCTTGTCTGAATAGCGTTAGTTGCAAAAGACGATGTTCCCTATTTTTGCATAAATTATGATAATGAACAAAAATTATTCACATCTAATCATGTCAAACTGTCCCTTATAGATTACTTAAACTATACATATATACAAACCACGAAAATAGGCACCAATAAAGCTATATTTGTAGAAAACATTGTGGGGTCAGTTTTGACCCCATACGGTAAGATTCGTCGTAAAAAAGCTACGGTGGTTTGAGGGTTAAATGGCACCATTGGTAAACTTTGTATATCTGTATATAATCACATAATTTTTTATGCGAGCAAATGTGAAAATACTCGCCAATTCAGACTTGCCAGTCTGCGATGTGGTCTTTGTCAATAAAGTTTCAAAGTTTCAAAGTACTGTGTGCTAGGTTGTTCAGAATCCAGGCAAAGAAAATAAACAGACTTACAGTAATATATAATAGGAATTATTTAAAACTCATTTATGAAGTAAAATCACAGAGTTTACGCATAATAGAATATTATTGGCGGGGCAACATGCTTTCCCGCTTGCTATGAAAGTGTATGGCCGGAAACTTGGACTAGTTTGAAAATGAAACAGTAGGGTATGAATGAAATCTTCACTCGATGCGTTTTGCGCGTGTGACATTAAAAAGACATGAAATCAAATCTATCCTAATGATATAACTGTATCATCATCAAAGTCCACACATACGCCATGCAGAAAATAATAAAGACACACGCCTTTATTGACTAAAATTCATACTTTGTAATATCTGCTCTTTATTATCTCTGCGTTGTTGAGGTTTTCATTGTGATCTTATGGATAATGCCCCTGTTACACTTCTTGCCTTGCTTCGACCTCCTCGTAGTTCCCTGATCTCTTTTCTTCGTTGATTGCTAATATCACTTAAACCTCAGAAATTCCCCGTTTTAGCCATCAAAAATGATTGAGACAACCTGCAAGGTGTGACAGTTCTACTTATTATAGATAACGGCATTTACCGATATCGATCTGATAAATTTCTTGATGATTCAGTCGCATTCAACTTCAAATGAATGTCACATACTCGGACATTGCTTTGAGATGCTTTTGAGTGAAACATACGACTAGATAAGATTTCAAACTTGGTCATATGCGAGTGTGTGATTCATGTCTACGTTAACATCGTAGACGACGATGCAATTTAGTAAGCAATATCCGGTCCCCATTTTCGTGCCAGCTTAAATGCAATACTAGTACCATTTCATTCAAAGACATTACTACATATAATGCATTGTCTTCAGATTATACAAGTGGAACCGGCTTCAACAGAGAATTTAGGGATTAATAGTACTGTGTATGATTCCTAGCTATATAATATAGCAACACACCATCTTTAAAAAAAACTGAAGTTAAAACGCAACGAATAAACCTCAATGAAATTGCTCTATCAACAAATCTTTTTTTTTTATGAAAAACACAAACTACATAAACTTCATATGTATTTTGTAAGACTAAAAACCAGAGGCAGCAGCCTGAAAAGTGATCTTGACACATTTCATGAACGTCCCTTACAAACTTCTGCGTGACGATATCATCGAAACATCTGGCTAAACTGTGTACGTGACGATGCGTTCACAGAAAGAAATAGCAAACAGAATCTTTGAAGAACTGAAAGAAGTGATCCGAAATCGCCAGGAATGGCATAGCATACTGAGAGGAAAAAGAAGAACCATGGCAGCGACCACTTAAAGAATTCAGGAGTCCTAAACTACTATAAACAAGTTAGTATAAGTATGGTCAATAGCTACTATCCCATGGATTTCTACGCACAACCCAAAATATCGCCATATAAGAAGAACCCAATACAAGAAGAACAAGCACCTCTTTCTAGAGGTCTGTAGATCAGAGATTGAGAAATAATCACAAAGTGGGCAGGACTGATGAATGAAAGACGAATATATATATATGTAGAGAGAGATGGAAAGAGAGAAAGAGCAGACACAAAGGGCTATTTAGATCACCCTTAATTTCGAGGCACCCTTTCTCAAAGGAGGGTAGCGGTGCACATTCCAGCAATGGACATTGTTGCTCTCAATCTGTAGTACTAGTGCCGTTGCTCGTCTTCTGTATCATGTGACTAATACTGCCACAGTCTTGGTATAATTCAAGCCGAATGATATGGAGAGGGTACTCTTTTATAACAAAAATGATGACCCCGCTGTCAATATGAAATGATAAATCTAATAAAAGCTGTTTCAAGTGCGTCATACCCTCATAGGCTGTCGATAATTGCTGCCGGTTTACCGGTTGAAATCTTGTAATGTCTGCAGTAATAATGCCATCAGATAGGTGTCCACCCACTCATGTTGACCTCTCCAACAAGATTTGTATTGTTGAACATCTAATTCGTCACTAACTGTCTATGAATGTGATTGCCATCGATTTAGTGCATGGAATATGGGACATGGAAGAACGTAGAAGGAGTTGGCAGAAGTTTGATCACTATTGTGGTCGAAGTATTAGAGATGTTATCAATTTTTCCAAGTACAACAGCACGCTGGGTGTGAGCAACAATTTTTGTCCGTCTCTATTATATATTTCAGGTTTTTTATTTTATTTTAATCTCGGTGATATGCTCCCTACGTCAACATCTTGGTTTGGTTATTTCACCAAAGTGTGATTTATATTGATTTTCTATAAAAAAAATACGGTATCATTACACCATGAAATAAAACAAAACTTGCTTCAGAAAATCTTGCTCATTTACTGTTTCGTCTTAGTTCGAAAGGCCAAGTGGTTGTGCTCGCGGACGCGAGATTGAAAGTCCACAGGTTCATTTCTGGGCGTTCTTGGCAAGACCTTATGCCCTTGAGTAAAGCACTGTGCCCGACGTTCCTCGCTCCGTCAAAGTGTAAAAATGGGTACCTATATATAACACCCCGACCAATCGAATCACGTGAATCGCATTGAAACTCAGATTCGTATCAGCCATTTCCCGACAAATCGCTTTCTAACTTGCGTTAACGACTACATCTGACCAAACAAACTCGCCAGTGAGATGGTGGAAGGTGTCAGCTTTCAAAAGACGTTTTCAGATTGACAATTTTGGCACTTTGGAAGTAATTGAATCCGCCCCCGATTTAACGTTTAGAGATAAGTAGTAGAAACTAGAAGTTAAATTGCGGGCGGATTCAATCACTTCCAAAGTGCCAAAATTGTCAATCTGAAAACGTCTTTTGGATGCTGACACCTTCCACCATCTCACTGGCGAGTTTGTTTGGTCAGATGTAGTCGTTAACGCAAGTTAGAAAGCGATTTGTTGGGAAATGGCTGATACGAATCTGAGTTTCAATGCGATTCACGCGATTCGATTGGTCTGGTTATACAAGAGTGGGGAGGTACAAAGCGGTAGAAGGAGAGGGATGCTGTCGTCTTCCATTGTAGTGCCCTTGACACAGTTTATGACCTTTTCACCTTAAATAAAATGAATTCTCCAGCCTGACGTAAATTTCATTGGTCAGATTCTTGATGACGTTACCACTATGTAATCTTGACTACATCCATTGGGGCCGTTGGAAGTTGAACTGCGCTGAACTCCGCGTGGTCATGACAATGATTTCTAAAAACGGCCACTGATATTGACGTGTAATCTGTAATGACTTCATAACAAGGATTTTCCGCACACATGACGTCAGTACAGGTGATGTCAATCAGGTTAAAACACTGTTATCTTTCAGTTTAACCTCATTACATGATTCCTTTGTCCCGTTTAAGGTTTATCAATGTCGACCTCATGTTGTAATCATAAATCAGCTAGGATAGCATGGATGATATAACGTGGAAACCTTCACGGGTATTGGTTTTAAGGGATACTCAATTCTAGCTTGGAAACCATACAATCGGGGGCTCCCCGATATCTCTACGGCACTGGGAGTGATCCCCACCCGCCCAGACAGCTTAGTCCGCTCGTGGTGCAGCGGAACTCTCTATGGCAGCTAAAGTAGAAAGGCTACGAAATTCTATATGGCAGCTAAGTAGACAGGCTGACAGAAACGAATCGAATAAAGCAGACTGGGCCCAGTGAAACACCCCTAAACCGACCCCTAGAGACTGGGGCCAGACTAACTCACTCCAGAATCGGGTGATATGTTCTTTGGATACAATTTGTCTGGGGAATTAAAAATATATTGGTTTGGCAACTTGACATTGAAGTTGGGCTGGACAGTAGTTATAACAGCTCAGCGAGTGCTCAGGAGATACGTGTATAATTCCCTACATCGCATATATAATCCCCGTTAAGATAGGGTGGTATTAAGAAAATTTGGGGCGATGCTGTGTTTCCTGATACTTATGAATTATGTTAATTTAGCTAATTAGTGACTTGGATCTTAAGCAATTATCCCATTAAAAGAATTATTTTTGCATCACCTTTCTGATTTTCGATACTACGCTTTAAGTTTGTAGCCGCATAGAATCTTGCAAATAGCACTAGTAAGACTGCTGCTTACCGGATACGTATTGGTTCCGTATGTCAAAGTATTAGGCCACACAGTAACTACAGTGATAACCCAACCTTGCGACTTGAAATGGAACTTCAGCTGTGATCATCTTAAGGGCGATGTTTTAAAGATGATTTTGTCTTGGCCCCGTATGTCGGGAGTAGTGGGTGTGTATAATTAAATCTAATAGTGAGTTATGCCTTATTTGTATCAATACCAGGCATTCGTAGCACTGCAACAATGAAGAAAAACAACATATGAGCATTTTGAAACCTTTATTAGTTCTTCTTCTGTTACATTTGCAAGATACATTGTATCTACCAGCTTACTTTAGTTCTCCACCTAGACAATCGTAATTATACATTTAGCTAAAAAGACTGTGAAATTAGTTGTATCTAATACTGCATACTGCCTTTTACATTAGACTTATTTCTTAGCAATAGTTGGCATACGTTGTATCTTATACAATTGCTATGTAAAATGATAATTATATACCCTTTGATGTAAAATATTAGACTAGTCCAGAAAATCAGCTGATCGCTTATCTATTAATCTAAAATTAGGTCACAGCGTATGATACCGAAGTGACCGAGCCATTCTATTTATATATATAAATAAATATGTATGTACTACATGTATATTCTACTTTTCAAAGTAAAACTCTTAAGCCTTTAGTACTCTTACTTAGTCTCCAAGCAGACCTACGGGTTGGCAAAGACCGTATCCAACAGGCAGAAGGAGTTTTTATAGCCAACCCAAGTCTCATCGCCAACCCAAGGTCTGCCGCAACTCAAACAGGGCGGAGCATTTCTATTCAATAAAGGCGTCGCTGCCCCTCCTCGTTGTAATGCTAACAGCCGTACGAATGTCCGGGGTACTAATCTTTTTATGACCGATTTCTGGTACAAGCGCAGTCACCCGCGCACGTCCCAGTGGGAGGTTCGCGCCTTGTAAGTCCTCACAATAGTACAGTGTTTCCTTCACCCATGTTACCCATCGGTGATGTTTGAGGCATCATCAGAACCATTCTTACAAAAACACAAAAACATTCGTAGGGAATGTTTACTGTTTCAGGTTCAAGCCAACACTCGGACCGCCCCCCACCCCCTTGCATATAACGTTAGTTGCAAGCGGCAGGTGCCGTCGGAGTTAAACCTTATAAGCTAAACCTTTCTTTTGCGAAACAAAACACGCCACGAAGTAAATTATACATAGATATTGCTATAAAAACTCCTTCTGCAAGTTGGATACGGTCTTTGCAGCCGTTGGGTCTCAGTTGGAGACTAGACAGGCCGACCTGGCGCAGCCCTGCACGCCCGTGCGGGCGGAGAGTAATCAACTCATAAACACAAGCAGTTTGAATAGCTAACAATTAGATGTTAATAGCCTTTGTTCAGACCGACTTGTGGCAGACCTTGGGTTGGCTATGAGACTTGGGTTGGCTATAAAAACTCCTTCTGCCTGTTGGATACGGTCTTTGCCAACCCGTAGGTCTGCTTGGAGACTACTCTTACTGTCAATCTCTATAAGAGACATAGTTACATTGGTAGTTACTGCGTACAAAAAATATATCAATTCTATGTCTAAAGTATGTAACACTTATGTCTATCTAACACTTATATATGAACCTAACGTACGTTCACCGCATAATGCTCTTGGTATCATAGTTTTGAAAAGGTTTTCTACCAGCCCTTGATATTCTAAGAAGCACTCTTGGACATTTTGCTTTCTTCTAAATCTAAGAAATCAGGTACTGAGTACAGCCCATTATACTAGCAGTATGCAATCTTGCGTTTTTCTGCATACAGTCGTTGGTTGCATAGCAACGGTTTCCAAGCACTAATTAAATCAAAATGTTAACATTCCACCTTCCTAACATTCCTCAGATTCTTGATGACGTTACCACTATGTAATCTTGACTACATCCATTGGTGCCGTTTGAAGTTGAACTGCGCTGAACTCCGCGTGCTCATGACAATGATTTCTAAAAACGGTCACTGATATTGACGTGTAATCTGAAATGACTTCATAACAAGGATTTTCCACATACATGACGTCAGTACAGGTGATGTCAATCAGGTTAAACACTGTTATCTTTCAGTTTAACCTCGTTACATGATTCATTTGTCCCGTTTAAGGTTTATCAATGTCGACCGCATGTTGTAATCGTAAATCATCTCGGGTAGTATGGATGATATAACGTGGAAACCTTCACGGGTATTGGTTTTAACCCTATCCAGACTGGGGGGGGGGGGGATAAAAGTCCCCGCGCCAACTTTCACATCGTATATCAGCCGAACGACATATACTAGGCCTACCAAACTTGGTGAATTTTCCTAGAATTTAGTTGGCAACAATTTTATGATATTTGTATAAGTTCATCATTTTTCGTGTTGCCATGGCAATGGCTTTCAGAAAGGCATTTTATGCAAAAATCACTGATTTTTTAAAAACAATGATATATCTTAGGTTTTCTTGGTTTTTTTGCTCAACCACACTAGTTTTCCTACATGTATAGTATCATATTTAATTAGATCAAAGATGGCGGATCCCAAGGGGTCGCTAACAACACGTGACGTCATTAAATGACTTCATTTTGATGTCAACGCAGTTATGATTTACGTAATATGTCTTGGTATACCTTAAAATCAACAATACATACTATTTTGTTTAATACCTTTAGATATTACGGCAATTCCCTATTTAGCCAATAAAATCACATCAATGACGTCATAATTACGTCATATTACGTCATTACGTCACCAAAATTCTAGGAATTATAAAACTTTACATGAACATCACTCCCTACAAATTTGGGAAGAATGCTCCCCGATATCTCTACGGCGCTGGGAGTGATCCCCGCCCGCCCAGACAGCTTAGTCCGCTCGGGGTGCAGCGGAACTCTCTATGGCAGCCAAAGTAGAAAGGCTGCGAAATTCTATATAGTAGCTAAGTAGACAGGCTGACAGAAACGAATCGAATAAAGCAGACTGGGCCCAGTAAAACACCCCTAAACCGACCCCTGGAGACTGGGGCCAGGCTAACTCACTCCAGAATCGGGTGATATGTTCTTTGGATACAATTTGTCTGGGGAATTAAAAATATATTGGTTTGGCAACTTGACATTGAAGTTGGGCTGGACAGTAGTTATAACAGCTCAGCGAGTGCTCAGGAGATACGTGTATAATTCCCTACATCACATATATAATCCCCATTAAAGTAGGGTGGTATTGAGAAAATTTGGGGCGATGCTGTGTTTCTTGATACTTATGAATTATGTCAATTTAGCTAATTAGTGACTTGGATCTTAAAGACCATGGTTGTACTATAAAATCACCCAATAAATTCGGCTAACGTAAACTACCAGAGTCAGTCTGCTACTGACTGTTGTGGTGTTCACATGGGTGGAGGCCTGGCTAAGACAGTCACCACCAATACGAGTTACTTTAAAAAAACTTTTGAAATGCAGAGACAACAGATAAGGAATTCATGTATTATTATACATGAAGAAGTTAGCTTTTTGTAACCCAGAATATAAATGACAACACTGGCCAAAATATCATGCTGTTTGGTAGTATAAGTAAAGACATTAGTGGACAGTTTGTGTGCAGTTCTACCTTTCATCAGTTCTACAGAGCTCCAGTCTATATAACTGGCTTTTAGAATACCATGTAGACACACAACTACAAGTCATATTTGTGGACACACAACTATCAGACATTTGAATTCAACTGTGAGGAGGGCATTTCCAAGTTGCAAATATACAGTTAGACATTTTGAAACAACTTTGACAGCCCGCTTTGAAAGTTTATTTTTGAACACAAGCTTAAGGTTGATTTTCTAAAAACTGAAAGTTGTTTTGACTATGTAGTTTTGTTACAATCATTCTGTGTCATACTGTAGGATTTTTATGTGTTTATGTAGTTATGGGGGCCAATCCGCCTTTCAAACTACAGCAAGGCCACAGTGGGATGCACTTCCTAATTGGTTCTGAACCCTGGGTCCATATTCTCGATTTTTAAGCAATTATCCCATTAAAAGAATTATTTTTGCATCATCTTTCTGATTTTGGATACTACTTTTTAAGTTTGTAGCCGCTTAGAATCTTGCAAATAGCACTAGTAAGACTGCTGCTTACCGGACAAGTATTGGTTCCGTATGTCACAAAGTATTAGGCCACACAGAAATATTATGACTGTAACTACAGTGATAACCCCACCTTGTGACTTGAAATGGAACTTCAGCTGTGATCATCTCAAGGGCGATGTTTGAAATATGATTTTGTCTTGGCCCCGGATGTCGGGAGTAGTGGGTATGTATAATTAAATCTAATAGTGAGTTATGCCTAATTTGTATCAATACCAGGCATTCGTGGCACAGTAACAATGAAGAAAAACAACATATGAGCATTTTGATACCTAATATATTTCTTCTTCTGTTACTTTTGCAAGATACATTGTATCTACCAGCTTACTTTAGTTCTCCACCTAGACAATCGTAATTATACATTTAGCTCAAAAGACTGTGAAATTAGTTTTATCTAATACTGCATACTGCCTTTTACATTAGACTTATTTCTTAGCAATAGTTGGCATACGTTGTATCTTATACAATTGCTATGTAAAAAAAAGGATGATTATTATATACCCTTTGATGTTAAATATTAGACCAGTCCAGAAAATCAGCTGATCGCTTATCCATTCATCTAAAATTAGGTCACAGCGTATGATACCGAAGTGACCGAGCCATTCTATTTATGTATATATAAATAAATATGTATGTACTATGTACTACATGTATATTCTACTTTTCAAAGTAAAACTCTTAAGCCTTTAGTACTCTTACTGTCAATCTCTATAAGAGACATAGCTACATTGGTAGTTACTGCGTACAAAAAAATATATCAATTCTAAGTCTGTCTTTAGTGCATGTAACGCTTATGTCTGATTAACACTTATAGATATATACTCGTATGAGCCTAACGTACTTTCTCCACATATATGAATGCTCTTGGTATCATAGTTTTTAGAAGGTTTTCTACCAGCCCTAAGTATTCTAAAAAGCACACTTAAATAATAGCCATTTTTCTTTCTAATCAATCTAGGAAATCAGGAACTGACAACAGCTCATTATACTAGCAGTATGAAATTTTTCTGCATACACTCGTCTGTTGCATAGCAACGGTTTCCAAGCACTAATTAATGTTAACATTCCATATCCCTAACATTCCGCCAGCCTGGTCTCGAGTCGTGCTCTCAGTAGCTCCAGGGTGTCGCACAGGTGTTTGAATATGATGAAGTGACGGACTTGGCGTTGGTATGTGGTTTCCTCCGGGTCTACTGTCGTTTCCCCCAGTGGAATAATGGATTCGCCCAATTCCCCAGCCGCACGCAACTACCAATGGGAGAAGAACAAAAATGTCAAAATTAGAAAAGAAATTAATATCTTACGTGAAAAAATGGCAACACCACTTCCCATCCTACACCACTCTCTCAGCATATGGTCTCATTCCTGTATTACTCCGCGTGTATACTCCCAAAGAATCCGTCCAAAACCAATAACCGGGCATAAGAGGCGTGTGTTTAGGTGGATCATAAATTGCCTTTTATCGGCCTGAACTGATATAAGATATCTGATATCGTGCGGATAGTGGGTACTTGCTGTTTGAAATGCGATAAATATTGTTGTCACGGTTATATTTGGGTGAATCTTTTTTTTATTTCACGACGAATACGTGTGCTTCCAACAGAAAGTAAAACGACTCCATCATTTTTTTTTCTTCTAGATTTTCAGTCATAAAGTTGCGTATTTCAACGTTGATTCCAATGAAACAGCCTAACACAGGAATGAGACCTTAAGGGTAAACAAAATGGCAGCGCCCTTGGACGCGAACTAAACCAATATAGGTTTTGCTATCGCAAACTACTTCAAAAAAGTGATAACGAGTGTAGTTTGGTAGTTTAATTTATCATTACCAGTTGGGTTGCTTACCGTAATTTTTAGTTTGAGCAACATCTTTTTCAGGTGAATTCTGGTGTGGTTCATCGCCCCTTGCAAGTGGGGGCTATAGCTTTCCAGGCCGTGTGCTTCACCACTGACAGCTTGGAGGGTCCGGTTGTAATTGCCGAGAATTCGGAACAGGGGAACCAAGCCAATATCATCCTGGATAATACAAAATGTTTATGGTGCATTTAGAATGTAGGAAGCATGTACGTTAGCTGTTTGTATGTTCCCTCTATCATACTCTCTCCCTTACCCCCTCTCCCTCTCTATCTCTCCCTTACCCCTCTTTCTCCCTCTCTTTATCTTACTCTCTCCCTTACCCCCTCTCTCTCCCTCCCTATCTCTCCCTCCCTATCTCTCCCTTACCCCCTCTCTCTCTTACTCTCTCCCTTATCCCCCTCTCTCTCTCTCTCTCCCTCTCTTACTCTCTCCCCACCCTCCTAAAAGCAGGACCCCTATGGCTCGATTCGTTGGGTCGCTCGCGTAGGGGCCCTGCTCTTTAGCCTCGGTAGACACGGTTCTGGTGACGTCGCCACCAAAACAGCTTCAGCCAATCAGAGGGTTTGCTAAACCTCATCTATAGCAAAAGTGCAATGGATGCTGTGAAGCTATCAACCAATCATGTTACGTCTCACATCGTTACTTTAGGTTCAGAACAAATTAACCGCCAAATTGTGCCAAATAAGGATAGCTCATTAATCATTCATGAGCAACTGTCAGAAGCGTTGCCCGAACCGTGTCTACCGGGGCTCAAGAACAGGGCCCCTACGCGAGCGAGCCAACGAATCGAGCGATAGGGGTCCTGCTTTTAGGATGGTGTCTCTCCCTTACCCCCTCTCTCTCTTACTCTCTCTCTCTCTCAAAAGAGGCACGAAACTGACTTACCTCTAGTGGAGCGGGGAAACCGGGATCGTATGAATCATCTTGAAACACCTCTACTTTCTGTGAAACAAATCAAAACATAACAGATTATTTTACATTTCCGAGATTATTCTGATATGCGTAATTATCCTAAATCCGAAAGCCAAAATAGGACAGACTTGATTTAAAAGTAAGTTTATTGTAGTATGCGGGTTATGCAGAGGAACACACAGTAACGCTGGCCAAGGAAACGCGAACTAGATAGTTAGAAAAAACACATTGCAGCAATATCGAAGTGGCAGCCATGGAGTTTATACACTAAACTAAAGGTGGTCTTGAGGTAAGAGGTGTCAACTTAGAATCTAAAGGTCCTGGGTTCAAATCCCAAGGAGCCCCCAATGTTATTCCCCGTGGAGAGTACTTGATATCTATTTGGTTTTCTTGACTCCGTTGAAAATTAGCACCTAGCTTCAGTAAGGGATGTCCTCTCAGGTGGTACTAAACGCCGGAGGTCCCATTTGCGGTTTCAAGACCCCCCCCCCCCCCCCCCCCAGACAGTTCCCCCCGGGGGGAACGTCTTGGTGAAGATGATTCTCCCGTCTTGGTGAAGATGATTCTCCCGTCTTGGTGAAGATGATTCTCCCGTCTTGGTGAAGATGATTCTCCCCGGGTCGATTCCCCCCAGTCTTTTAGCCCCCCCCCCCCTCTAGATAGGGTTAAAAACAAACAAACAGACAAACAAACAAACAATATCGCAACAATTACTCACCATGATATTCAAAGTTCTGTTGGTCGGGATGATGGTTCTTATCGTTTTTTGAAGGTCTACTCTGAACCCATTCCTCTCGCAGGGGGCGTAGGGGTCCGCGTAGTGCACGAAGCGAGTCTGCCGGCCGGATAGCCGAGAGTCTCCGGCAGGATAAGCGGAGACGGTCCGCAGAAACCCCACAAAGAACAGCGTCAACAGCAGTAGAGTTACTGTCGACAAATGAAACGATGAGTCAATGTGATGCCATATTTCGACTGCCACAAGTCTCACGTACTGAATTTAGCTAATCATTACTTTTCAACTTTGACAATGTCGACATCCTCTTCTTGGCACCTATAGAATCAATTGTATCTTTTTAGCGAAGCTTCCGGAGCGAGCCTAATATTCCTTTTTTCCCAGCATTGTTTCTGAACAAAAATAGGACACAATCGAAATAATATAAATAATATTTCTGATAGCGTTTTATCCCGTTTAGCATTTAAGTCTCTTTCATTTCAACACCAAATATGTATGTAATTTCGTATTTTGACAATTTTTTTTTCAAACCGAACTTTGAAAATGAAATGAAATTAAAAACTTAATACAAGGTAATGCATCTGTAGGCACATAATGGACAGGAGCAGCTCAATAGCATGAATGAATACTGCAAAGCTAGTCTTGTGCTTAGGTTACTTTCTAGTCTTTCGCTGCTTGGGGTGGGGAGGGCTGTTAACTTAGAATCTAAAGTTTCCGAGTTCAAATGCCTACCAGATCAATTCCTTGTAACCAAACCGGTGTTTGCAAAACTAGTTTGTTACATCTCAGGGTGGTTTACGGAGTTTGCGAAACAGACAAACAAAATATACTGAAATTCGTTCGAAATCCATTTGAAATCTATGTTTACTAATAGGACGAGAGGGTAGCATATTTTGTTTGTAATTCACAGAGAATGATTTTATCTACGTCTCAAAAACAGGGCTATTCTAAGAACTACTACGGAATACAATCTACGCTTTTTGGGTTTGACTTCTTTTTGGGAAGCAGTTGAAGACAAAGTGTCCCACTTTTTTGTAATGGGTGGGTTTTGGGAGGTTAACAGGGTTCTAGTTTTCTTTTCGTCAGTAAACGTTTGGAAATTGTGGTAAGTTTTGGTAACTTCTTTAAAAAGCTCTTTTCTTTCCTGATCATTGAAGGGGCAGTTTGACATAAAATGTATTTCGTTTTTCACCGCTTTTGACATACAGTAGTTACAAAATATTTCCCCCACAGTTAACTTTTTGTACCGCCCTTTCTCAATTTCAAGAGGGTGGGAGCTAATTCCAATTTGCTGATTGCCAGCCTTAGCTCAAAGTTATCTAGTAACAGTAAATAATTTTCCATTGAGTATTTTTTACATATATCCTTATCTATCCTTACCTTTTGCTTGAGAAGACATCTTGCACCTTCAACACGGCGATATGTGGAGTAGACCAGGCTTCAATCAGACAAGGAACGTAGGTATATTCAGAGTTACCCTTGGATCGGACTGATTCGACACAGATCTTGCTGCTCGTTTTATAATACTCCCGTCTTTTGTTAAAGACTGACTCACCGATGTAGTCACCATGATGTTTTCCGATATCGATATTGGTAAAAATAAATATAGAGACCATTTTCCTGAAATTTCTTTAGTCATTTTTCATCCTACGTCATCGGCACATCCTTCTCTTTAACTAGACACCAAATTTAGATTTGTCTTATTCATCGAAGTAGTCAGGATTAGCTTTAAGGTTGCTAAATTAGGAGATGGTAAAAAAAGATTTCGTAGAATTTTTTCCGTCATTTCCCTGCTCATACGATTACCGCACCTTTCTCACATCCCTTCCCACGCAACGCGTCTGTAGTTTCCTGTAGTACCTGTGCGTTTGTAGTACCGCCTCTTGATTCCGCCAGGTAAATGACGTAACTATGTTTAGTAAACACATCTGTGAGTAACAGGTGTTAGAAATACGTGGCTATCAACAAAGCATCAACAAAACATCGTCTGAAAATAGCTTGCACGCGACCTCCAATGCCCCGGACACGCATTTTGTCGGTAGGCCGTGGGTTGGGCGGAATCAGGGCAGTTTTAGCCTACGTGATTCTCCTGTGTCGACTTTGTGAAAAGCAGGGTGCAGGCATATTCTGAATATGAACAGTATACCCATTTCTACACCTGGGTGGAGTGAGGAAAGCCGTGTAAAGTGCCTTTCCCAAGGGCACACCATCGGTGGCGTCAGGGGATTCGAACTCGGGACCGCTGGGTTCTTGGCTGAAGAACCTACCCTAGTTCCTGTAAGATAAAAGCTGTAAAGAGTTCAGACATGAAAATATGCATGTGAATGCTATATATTTTTAATTACATACTGTGCTTGCATATTTCTAGTCTCCAACAGTAACCGGAAGTATGTCAGAGGAAATTTCCCGCCAACATGTTAATTGGGAGAGGTAGGGGGAAAGCCGTGTGACGGAACTGAATGTGCAATACCTGACGGGGGTTTGGCGCCGATTCATGCTGCATGACCCTGCATTACCCCGATCCTATGTCCTTAGTCACAACTAGTGCTGCGTACCGGTACTGTACCGTACAAATTTACTAGGTACAGGTCCAAAATACCGGATCATGAAGTACCGGTGCTGTACCGATTTAAATTTACACCAAGCATGTGCTTATTTTGTGACTGATCTCCTGATGACGTCATGCAACACCAAACGTAACCAAAGTGACACATCAAACATTCAGGCAGGCCGGGAGTTTTGATAGCAAGACCAAGGGAGTTTGGCGAAGGAAACCTAGTTATGTTCTTTGAATAAAGATACTGACAAGTTGAAAACAGTTTATTTCTGTTTCTGTCATTATTGAAGAAGTTAAGAAAAACACATGTTAATTTTTCAAATTGTTCAGGTACAGGTACAAGTCCGGACCTGTACCTAAACCTCTGTACTGGTACCTGTACCTAGTTCGGCTCATTACGTAAAGTACAGTATGAAAGCATTTTTAATTGAAATGTTCTGTTAGTTAAAATCCTCCCACACCATAAAGTGTATAGGGCGGTGCCCATCCCCGTTTCATAGCTCTTGGCCACACTGTGGTGCAATCACTGCAGCAGGGGGCTAGTCCACTGGCAGTGGAGTGTGTTTAACTTCCATACTGTTTCAGAAGTATGTACCATTTTTATAGAGTCTTTGGTATGTTCTGTGCGTCAGTACAAATACTAAAGATCTTGACGTGTTAAGAGAAAAATGCCTCTGGGTGTTGATGTTTCACACCTCAAGCACGCTCTGAGACAAAAAAGAATGTGAACTTCGGTGGAATGTTCTCTTGTGTGATCGTGAAAACATCACCCCTGCCCTACTCTATGTTTTGCTCACGCCGTGTAACATTCCAAATTGGATTACTTGGCTGTCTGGGAATTACGTCACACCACGGGGTCTTGGGTAGGTCATGTCTTGTTTACCTGAACCTGTAAGAGGGTCTGCATGCCCCTTTTACGTAGAGCGTAATCGGCCGTTTTAATTTCACGTAGAGCGTAGCCGACCACTCCATAATTTAGCGTAGAGCGTAGGGGTGGGGGCTTTCTGAATTTAGCGTAGAGCGTAGGGAGGCTTTCTGAATTTGGCGTATTACCTATCCGGCCCTCCAAATTTAGCGTAGAGCGTTGTCGGGGATCCCCCCCCCCCCCATGCAGGCCCTCCTGTAAGCCAGGAGATAAGACAGCGAGGTGGAACTGTGCTGTTTTCTGCAAAATTGCGAACATCAAAAGGCTATCTTTGAGTCTTTATGTTTCTCAATAGGACATGCATGGGCTTTCGAGATTCTACTGCCTAGGAAATTCATGTCGTGTGTCCAATAACTGAAACAATTAGGGTCGGTAAGTAGCCTCCAAGTGTGCCTTTTTTTTGGGGGGGGGGTCTTTAAAACGCGCGCTCCTAACTGCTGGCCCGACGGATACTACCCTATAGAAGGGTGTGTTTGTATGTGTATGTATGTGTGTGCGTGTTTATGTATGTATGTGTGCGTGTGTATGTATGTGTTTGCGTGTGTGTGTCTTTGTATGTGTGTGTGTGTCCGTGTATGTATCCAACATTTTATGCAATACATTATATGACCGCAAGAGGGCTACCGGCGTCTGGATACTGTAACAAGATAGGTGAAGCAACTATCATGGGAACGATTGATTATGAAACTCCCTACCGTGCCAAAGTTGCTTCCATGACATAAAGCCCCCCTCTCACTGGGCCCGCGGCACGCTGGCGGCGTCGCTGCGTCCTAAACTGGATTTGTTTTACCTTTGACTTTATAATGAGAATATCATTCAAAACGTACGAGTATGACCAAAAAGACAACAAAACGCACAAAGATTCGTGCTTTGTCAATTCGATTGGCCGCAGCGACGCCGCCAGTGTGCCGCGGGTCCAGTGAGAGGAGGGCTTAACCGCCCTTTTGGCAATGTAGAGGGGTAATTTTAACACCCCCAGCAAATAAGGCACATTCTAAAGCTCTGTTTCCTATATTAAACGTATCACAATTGCGACAAGATTCACCCCCCCAATAAACTTGTGTCTTGTTTATGCCCTTGTAAAGTTAGTAGGAATACAAGTTAAGAAGAAACGCCAAAACTCTCGCGGGCACACAACGTAAGTTAATGTTAGAAGGCAATCAAGACGAACACAAACCAAAATGACAGCTGCGAATTCAAGAGAGTTTATTTTGCTAAGCTTGAGGTGACCAAATTATCTAAGCCCACGATCTAAGCCAATGGCTTCTTCGCTGGGGACGAGAGTGATAAGGGCATAAATACATGGCTAAACTACGTATGGCATGCATTATCAATTATCATATAAAAACATCATATTAGGTCTATTCTACCCTAGAATAAGAGGACACTTCAATGCAATAAACATTAGAGAAAGCCAGTTTTAGAAACAGTGACTGCTACGTATCATTTTTCATGTAGGTTCACCACAAAGAGGGCATGTCCAATCAAAAGTGCTCAAATCAAATATCAAAACAAGTAGTTCCCTTTTCCATTTTCCTTTCTCTTAGCACCCCGCACCAGGTGTAATATCACAATAGGTACATAGCAAAACTACGGATGACATGCATTACTAATTATCATCATATGTAACATAAGTGGCTTCGTCTAGGCTAAGCAGGCGATACAATGTAATAAGCATTAGAAGAAGTCAGTTGTAAATTATTAGGTAAATAACTACACAATACTCCTGATTCTTTCTGTAGGTGTGCTTCTGAAAGAATATGAACAAACGTGCTACAATATAAGAATAAAAAAACAGCTTCTGCTATACTGGTAACAGTGAGCATACACACGCATATAAAGGCTACAATGTCATAATCATTAGAAAAGTCGTAGATAAATTGATACAGTTCAGTACAGTACGCACACATAGTCAAGATCAACCGTGCTAAAACATAAGACCCAAAACAGCAGTTTTAGTCGCTACAGTGAGCTTGTTTGACTGAGTTCTTTTTTTCGTATGGATTCAAATAATCCAAAGTCCTGAACCTTGGCACTATGCCGATTTCTCTCCGGTGTGAGTCCGCGAGTGTTTCTTAAGATAATCGAGCCGAGCGAACTGCCTGCCGCACTCCTCACACCTGTGGGGTTTCTCCCCCGTGTGAGTCCGCTTGTGTTTCTTCAGATTACACAGCTCGCTGAACGGCTTGCTGCACTCCTCACACTTGTAGGGTTTTTCTCCCGTGTGCGTACGCATGTGAGTCTTTAGATTACCCAGCTGACTGAACTGTTTTCCACACTCCTCACACCTGTAGGGTTTCTCCCCCGTGTGAGTTCTCTTGTGTTCCTTCATATGTCCCAGCTCGTTAAACCGTCTGCCACACTCCTCACAACTGTACGGCTTCTCACCGGTGTGAGTCCTCATGTGAGTCTTCAGACTACCCGAATTGCTAAACCGTCTGCCGCACTCCTCACACCTGTACGGTTTCTCCCCTGTATGACTCCGCATGTGGACCTTCAATCCACTCAACTCAATGAACTGTTTGCCACACTTCTCACACCGGTAGGGTTTCTCCCCTGTGTGAGCACGCATCTTGTGAGTCTTCAGGCTGGACAGATGACGGAACTGTTCGTTGCAGTGCTCACACCTGTAGGGTTTCTCTCCTGTATGAGTCCGCATATGGATCTTCAGTCCACTCAGCTGACTGCACTGCATGCCGCACTCTTCACACTTGTACGGTTTCTCCCCGGTGTGAGTACGCATGTGAGTCTTTAGATGACCCGGCTCGCTGAACTGTTTGTTGCACTCCTCACACTGATATGTTTTCTCACCCGTGTGAGTCCTCACATGTGCCTTTAGATTACCCAGCTGGCTAAACTGCTTGCTACACTCCTCACACTGGTGGGGTTTCTCGCCGGTGTGAGTACGCATGTGTCTCTTTAGATGACTGAGCCCCCTGAACTGCCTGCTGCACTCCTCACAAGTGTAAGGTTTCTCGCCCGTGTGAGTTCTCATATGTGCCTTTAGATTACCCAGCTGGCTAAACCGCTTGCTACACTCCTCACACTTGTACGGCTTCTCACCGGTGTGAGTACGTATGTGTCTCTTCAGATGACTGAGCCCCCTGAACTGCCTGCTGCACTCCTCACATGTGTAAGGTTTCTCACCCGTGTGAGTCCTCATATATGCCTTTAGATTACCCAGCTGGCTAAACCGCTTGCTACACTCCTCACACTTGTAAGGTTCCTCACCGGTGTGAGTACGCATGTGAGTCTTTAGATGATCGAGCCCCCTGAACTGCCTGTTGCACTCCTCACAATTGTATGTTTTCTCACCCGTGTGAGTCCTCATATGTGCCTTTAGATTACCCAGCTGGCTGAACCGCTTGCTACACTCCTCACACTTGTAAGGTTCCTCACCGGTGTGAGTACGCATGTGTCTCTTCAGATGACTGAGCCCCCTGAACTGCCTGCTGCACTCGTCACAAGTGTAAGGATTCTCGCCCGTGTGAGTTCTCATATGTGCCTTTAGATTACCCGGCTGGCTAAACTGCTTGCTACACTCCTCACACTTGTACGGTTTCTCACCGGTGTGAGTACGCATGTGGGTCTTTAGATGATTGAGCCCCCTAAACTGCATGCTGCACTCCTCACAAGTATAAGGTTTCTCATCCGTGTGAGTCCTCATATGTGCCTTTAGATTACCCAACTTACTAAACCACTTGCTACACTCCTCACACTGGTGGAGTTTTTCACTGGTATGAGTACGCATGTGTCTCTTCAGATGACTTAGCTAATTGAACTGCCTGTCGCACTCCTCACAACTGTACGGTTTGTCAACAGTGTGAGTACGCACGTGAGTCTTCAGATTCCCTGACGTCGTGAACCGTTTGCTACACTGCTCACACCTGTAAGGTTTCTCACCTGTGTGAGTTTGCATATGAGATCTCAGCTGCCCTAGCTGATTAAACTGCTTACCGCACTCCTCACATCTGTACAGTTTCTCACCGGTGTGCAATCTCATATGAGTCTTCAGACTGCTAGACTGACTGAACTGCTTGTTGCATTTCTCACACCTGTATGGTGTCTCGCCTGTGTGAGTGCGCAGGTGACCCTTAAGATGACTCGGCAACTTGAACCTTTTCTTGCATTCCTCACATTGATACGGCTTCTGGTCGGTGTGGGTACGCATGTGAGGTGTTAGATGACCCGGCTGACTAAAACGGCGGTTGCATACCTTGCAGGCGTACGGTTTCTCACCAGTGTGACTTCGCATGTGTACCTTTAGAAGACTAGGTAGCTTGAAACGCTTCTTGCATGTCTCACACTGGTGTGGTTTTTCGTCGGTGTGAGAATTCTTCCCGGGTTCCTCCACTTCCTGCTCTGGAGTCGGGAGAGACGAAGATCCGGACGCCATCTTGTTTGCCAATAACTTATCCTGCTGAACAATCAATCAATCAGTCAATCAATCATTCAATTAATCAATCAAACTTTGTTGCACAATAATTACACCAGTGACGGAACTTTACTGACCTTGGCCAAATTCAAATTTTACTAAGGCGTAGCCGATATAAATAAGCTTATTGCAAGTTGCCGGGTAAGGGGAAAACCCTGTATAGGTACCCCTACCCGTATAGGTACCCGTATAGGTATACCGGTATACCCCATTTGGGGCCCCAACAGGAAACACGCTATGACGGCCGCCTTATGGGGCACCCAGAACTGCTGTTTTTTTTACGGTCTCCACATTGATATAAGTCACAAACAGTTGACTATACTCGGTCAGAAAATAGCTGAACAATCATATTTTACGATCTTTTTATTTTTATGAAGGAGGAAGTTTTGGAAAATACGGAATTTGCGAAGTTCATACGGAGCGCCTGTCAGAACGTGCGAGCACCGATCTCGGAGACCTTTCAACTAAACCCGTTCTGAAAAGAAAAAGAAAAACACTCAAACTATCAACCTTTCCGCTTTTCATTATCTTCAAATGCAATACTCATGATCTGTGTGGCTGGAGCTGCCAGTAAACCTGCGTAAAACCTACAGGAAACGCCCGGTTCTCGATGCACGGAAGGTCCGCCATGACACATGTGCGAACTAGCCGTTTAGACGGAAAGTAACCACTTATTACGACAAAAACATTACGGCCATTCGGCGTGATTTGTCTGAATATGCCGTGCTCGGTCTCTGTCTTTAGCGTGAGGCGTTTCCTGTAGGTTTTCCGTATTAAACCTTTCCAGAACGGGTTTTATATATCTACACCTACCTCGGCATTCCTTTTACATCTTCGGGTAAGTTCAAAACTGCCAGGAAATATTTAAAAAGCAGAGCAATGAGAGCACTGTTCAAACTCAAGGCTCTTCTCCTCTCTAGCAACGACATTTCAATCAATCTTGGAAAAAACTTATTAGATAAATTTGTCAAGCCCATCTGTATGTACAGCTCAGAGATTACGTGCTTTGACCGTTCTTCCAAAACTCTCAAAATTATTGCATCGCATACCTGCAACATCCGTGAATCTTCTCAAAATGTTCTTTCAACTTTACTAAAAATACTTTATATTCAAAATAACTTTCCTGCCACCATTCGAAAAACCACCACTTCTGAATCTGATAGTACTTATGTTGTATGTTTCGAAAGAAATACAGATAAAGAAATACTAATGCGTCATGCCAATAGCCAAACTCTACGAGAGAACGGTTTCCAAATCATAAACCTACATGCAAATCAACATATTCCAGAATTCTCTGTTAGGTTAAGGCAGCCCAGGCTCGAAAATTCGTGTTCGAGTTTGGCCGCGTGCCTGGCCAGCGGCGCGGCCGAACTCGAACACGGTTCGAAATGTTCCACTACGGAGCATTTCGGGGAGCGCAAGGTCTATTACACTACCCAATCATATATCTCATCTCAGGTGTACGTATAAGTACAAAATTGTTTTATAGGCCGTGATTTGGATTGTATTACATTCTAAATGTTTCAATCAAATGATTTGGAAGTTGTCTCCTCCACAAATGTTGCATGAGCCGCGCCGAGTCCTACTAGCGCTGTTATGACGGAGGTATTCCAAATAGAACGGGAGGTTCTATATGTTCGATAAGGTGTTCGAATGGAACGGCCGTTACGTCACAGGTGTTGGATTACGCGGGAGACAACGAGCTGCTTGTGTGGGATTTGGGTTATGACTTTTACGCAATTACGCGCAGCTCAAAACAACAGAATTCAGCTTTTGAGTAATGAAATGTAACTTATTATCCCTTTCTTATCAAAATTGTCCGAGGCTATTTTGCATAGATTTTACCTATTTTTTACTGGGGCGAATTTTCAATAAAAAATGACTCCAAAATAGCTGTTTCTGATGTTTCTGACCCAAAAAAACAATGTAATCGTCATTTTAAACAAAATAGCCTCGGACAAAAATAATTTGTATGGGGTTAGCTCTTTCCTTGCAAAATATTATGATGAAAGGTGGTGTTACCGCCTGCGCGCATAAATCCATAAAATACACGTTTTTTTAATCAAAATGTGTATTTCTAACCCAAAATCCAGCAGTAGAAAAACTTAAGTCACCTTTATTCAATGTGTTTAAAGTAGTTCTAAAACTGTGTGAAGTTTCATCGTGGTGCGACAAGGCTATCGATAGTTACAGAGTATAATCATATATGTACAGAATAATACTTCCTGGGCCGCCTTAACCCAACTGAGTTCGACATCATTGATATGCGTTTCCAAAAATTCCTGTAAGGTATATATGCCAAAGCCTCAAACGATGGTGTCAGAGGAGAAATGGGAACTTTCCCAACGATAATGGACGCAGAAATACAACTTGTAAAATTCTGGCATCGCTTAGTTCATTTACCCGAAGATACTTTACTCCGAGGTATACAATACTGTTCTTTTAGGAGAACATGATTGGATTGTCCGCGTGAAAAATATCCTCAACTACCACGGTTTTGGACTTATATGGCTGAACCCGAAGTCATACCATATAAATACAATCAACACTCAGCTACGACAACGTCTACAAGATACTATATTATTATACTTATAGAATTATAAGCAAGAAAATTACCTGTCAAACATTAAGAGCCTTGACGTACGTAGGGCAATCACAAAACTCAGAATTGGCTGTCATAAATTAAGTATAGAAACGGGGAGATTTCAAAAACTTCCTATCGACCAGAGGGTTTGCCCATTTTGTCCAGAGGTAAGTTGAAGACGAATATCACTTTTTAATTGTTTGTCCCAAATATTTTGATATACGTAATTTACCAGGATTTATCTCAATGGACTTGAATAGCAAATTTAAGTACATAATGACATGTGACAACCCATGCCTGGTGTACATTGGGAAATATATCAAAGAATACGTTGATGAAGATTAGACATCCAGGTAATAAGATACGCCAAAAAAGCAATTACTCAAACAACTGGATATGATTTTATCACCTTTTGCTTCAACCTTGTCTTGAGTTGTCTACTTTGCTTTCTATTGGACTATCTAAAAATGTGTCTTCTCTTTTTTTGCATATCAATTCATAGTTCGTGGTTATAAACCTGCTGTTCGACTGATCTTGCTCAAGCCTAGGTTACACATAGCCGAACATGGCTCCCGAACGCTAGCCGACTCGGGTCGGCGGTAGTTCGGGAGCAGTCTGACCAGTTTTTGGGCCACGCCTATCTTTGGCGCCGAACATGCGCCGATCATCTCCTAACCAGTACACGAATTACTCCCGAATGGGCCCCGAATGCTTTCTAGCTTACTCCCAACCATCCCGACCTCTAGCCGCAGACTGCCGAATCTCTCCTGACTAAACCCCGACCGATTGCAGACCCTCTCACGAATTTAAATGGACATATTCAGCGACTTTCAAAAGAGGGGTCATTTGCGGTTTTAATTAAAATAATCCATTCTATTATGTTGTTAACATCACCGAGAGATCGAATTCGGATCATGGCTAGCTTTAATACTGCTTTTAATGTTCTTCTTTGTTTTTGGTCGTGTGAAGGTCGGGGGTGATTCGCCCACGTTCCGATAGTAGTCACTTGGTTGAGAATTAGTTAGCAGAGATTTGTCTACGATCTTGGGGTGAGTTATGGGTAGGTTGGAAACTAGTTGGGAGTAAGTCAGTAGTGTTTCTGGCGTGGTTAAGGTTCTAATTTTACTACTGACTCAATCCCGAATACCAGCCGAGCACTAGCCGACCGCGCCGAACACCAGCCGAACACCAGCCGACCCATTTCAGACCCTACGTTTAGAGCCGAATGTTTTGAAATTTTCAAAATATTCGGCTGGCGCAGCCGACCACCAGCCGACTCAGCCGAACGCCAGCCGACTCGGCCGAACGCCAACCGAGCTAGCTCCCGAATCACTCCCGAATCACTCCAACCATGGTCGGGGGAGAGTCGGGTGGCCATGTTCGGCTATGTGTAATCTAGGCTTCACAGTCACTGACGAAAAGTAGTGGATGCTACTTGAAACGTCTGACCGTTTCCAAAATAATATCCAGTTGTTTGAGTAACTGTTTTTTTGGCATATCAAAGAATGTTTAGACGTAAGAAACTCCAATGATTGTAAAATCCTATTGTCATCCAATACTACAACACCATATTGTATATGATAGACTACTACAACATATTGTATAAGATAGACTACTACACAATATTGTATTAGATAGATTAGTTAGCCTGATAGAATGTTATCTATGTACCAGTGAATGCCATACTTTGTACCTTGTACAATTGTTGTGCAATAAAGTTATCTATATAGTTGAAAGTTCTCCGAGATCGGTGCTCGTACGTTCTGACAAGACGAACTTCGTAAATTCCGAATATTCCAAGCCTCCGTCCTTCATACTGAATCATAGAAATCAAAATATTGTAAAATATGATTGTTCAACTATTTTCTGACCGAGTATAGTCAACTGTTTGTGTCTTGTATCAATGTGGAGACCGTAAAAAACAGCCGTTCTGGGTGCCCCATATGACGACCGTCATAGCGTGTTTCCTGGCTTGTTGGGGCCCCAAATGGGGTATACATATACGGGTACATACACGGGTACGGGTTTTCCCCTTATCCGTTCTTGCCCGTAGTCTAATTGAAAGTACATGTATTAAAACGTGAAAGACAGACAGACAAGTGGTATCAATATAGCATGTGACTATTCTAGTTCAAATACTAACACTAAATTCTATCTTATTTGGGCTTGACTTCTCTTTCCGAGACAGTGGAAGACGAATGACCCCACTTGTTCTGTAATGTGTGGGTTTTGTGATTTTAACAGGATACATGTAGTAGTTTTCGTTTTGTCTGTAAACATGAAGAAATTTGGATGGAAGTTGGTGGCCTCTTTAAACAGCGCCTTTCTTTCTTGATCATAGAAGGGGCAACTTGAAATAAAATGTGTTTCGTCTTCCACCGTGTTTGACATGCAGTATTTACAAGTTCTTTCGCACACAGGTAGCTTTTTGTACCGCCCTCTCTCTATTTCAAGAGGATGGGCACTAATTCTAATTTGGCTAATTGCTGAGGGTATATTGAAATCATCTAGGTCTAGATATTTTTCCATGGATTATGATGGCTTGCATGACTTATAAAACCTTAGCTTCGTACTCGAATCTACGATTGGGCGTATTAGTTCATTGCACCCATGAATAATCGCGACAGTTTTCGTACGTATCGCTATACTAGTTAATTGTGAGAATCATGTCGACAGGGATATTGAATTAGATCTATTTACCAAGCCATCTTGTGTTTTTGTCTGCATTACATTTACATAAGGAATCTGTAGCGAAAGTCACATTATGCAGCTAACTGACGATAGCTCGTTTTCGATTCTGGCAAGAACTCATATGTTTTTTGATTGTTCTCATGTTTTTGTATTTGTAAACCTCGGCTCTGCTCCGTGAGGCGGTTGTGTAAAAAGGCGCATTTATACGCGAACTGGGAAAACTTCACAATTCAAAAATCGCACAGTCTGAAAACCGACGAAGTCCTATATATTATACACATTCTAGATTTGGACGCCTCTACTCAGTCTTCAAGAATTTTGATTGCACTACTTTATGTACCGCGTCATGATTCCGAGACAACTCGGCCCCTGGGACAACTCGGCCCTTAGCCATTCAGGACAACTCGGCACCAAGCTCAGGACAACTCGGCACCTATTACTCAGTGCATGATAAGTGTATTTGGGGCTCGAAGAATGACAATTCTACCGATCTGACAGGCTGATAAGTGGAACAAGAATTTTAAGAAACTAAACTCAGTCCATACATCAGCATTTTTGTATTTCCGTAAGTCTCAAACGTTACAAGACCGTCAAAAACATGTTGCGGGCCGGCGCGGCGACGCCATTTTGTTTGTTATTTTCGACGCCCTTTCAGTTTCACGAACTCGCTACGCTTATGTTCTGTTATGAAAGTGGTTATAACTTATTACCGATGAAACTAAATGTATAGCAGTTCATTATGTTTTGTTGGACATAGATTATAACAGTTTATGTATATAACATTATATGTAGGTTTTCAAAACGCGTCGAGACAACCGAGATGATAAAACTTCCTTATTCATATTCAAACTATCAAAGCGTTCCGGGGAAAATAACCTGCAGAATTTCACAATTTCCTCTCTTTTTTAGACGAAATGTTTGGCAGTTAAACATGTTTTATTCCTCACATAGATTTTGAAAAGTTCCTGTTCTGTTTGCTGATCTATGTCAGTTTTGGGGTTCGGTGCCGAGTTGTCCTGAGCTAGGTGCCGAGTTGTCCCGAATGGCTAGGGGCCGAGTTGTCCCAGGGGCTGAGTTGTCCTGATACCCCGCGTCATGGACCCGAGGGTCGCGGATTACTGTGTTCTGTCACCTCGTGACAGACCCTTCAAATATTGGGTACGGGACAATTCCACCCACACCACACAATGGCACATGCCAACGGATCCAACAAAGGTTTTGCTACGCAAACCTGTGAATAAAAACCGCCGCTTTAGACGTACAGTATTTACATATTCTTTGCGCACACTGGATATCTCTATAGTAGACCTCATACATATTCTAAGAATGGCCTTTTGTTGCTGCCCGTCCGACCAAGGGGGTTCCCACAACTCCTTTCACAATACACTGTGCTAAACTCAAATGGCATATCGCAACCGCTTTCATAGAGCTAAAGTCACATCTGTCGCTTGTTATCGTACTTTCCTACAAGACCAAGAAGATATCCACTCGCCCATACAAACAGCAACTCATATACATCTACGCAAGGAGCTTTAATAAATACTTGATCTGACCAAATCATCATAGAAGCGCGTATTCTAGGTAACAAATGTGTTGCATTTTTGATTGTACGTACCACGATTAAAATGTGAACTAGCGTCGAATACCTCGTACATTTGATCGTTTCCGTCACCGTCACAAAAAAAGTGGGACACTTCGTCTTCCACTGCTTCCAAAAAAGAAGTGAAACCCAAAAAAGCGTAGATTGTATTCCGTAGTAGTTCTTAGAATAGCCATGTGTTCTACTAGTCAACATTGTTAACTCGCACTATCTGTACAGTATACCCTTTCTATGTATTGTTTCATGTTGCAATTAGCCCTCATGCAAGAACTTGCAAATAAAACATTATTATTATAAAACCTCCTTGATTGAACGAAGCCATCCCCTTTAGTGCTTTAGACAATACTTTAGAAAAGAGCCTTAGAAAAGAGAAACTAGACAGCGTAAAACTATCCATAACTATTAGGCATTGACTAAACGTAGTAAAAGACAGCCTTACCTGTAGAGTTGTAGATATCAGGGGAGACACGGTGCTAATTTCTTGACCAATTGATTTGATCAAATCTCGAGCTCAAGACCGTGTGACCGGCCACAGCTTTAGACGGTTAGACAAGTGACGTAGTCTGCTGTCACCTGATTGGACCTGAATGGACCATCTGTCGATATTTTAAAGGCACCCAGAGCATTTGATGAGGCTTGAAAACTGGAAATATTCTAGTTGCTGTAATCTTAATAAAATTGACATTTAATGCCACTGTTTACCACATTTGCGTGCGGATTTCTTATCAAAAGTGCTCAAAAGCGGCACAAAAATAAGCTACATGGTGATCTTTTAGTTTCACGCGCCTAGTGTAAATAGACCGATACCATAGCCCCGCCCACCTCCGTCAAAACGTAGAAATGCAAAATCAAAACATAGAAATGCAAATATTTGACGGACATGCAGTCACTCTCTCATTGGTCGAACCGCTAATTGTGATGGACAGTTAGAATCAGTCTATTAGGGCTTGGATTTTCTATCAGTTCTCACCACACAACGACATCGTATCTTTGCTCCTTTATGTCGATATGTAATGGTATAACGTTAGTGTTATTGAAATATATAAACAGGAAATTCAAGATTACATATGTAAAAGAAAAATATCTAGACAAACAAAAATTTAACTATCGCCGGGCTATGACTAAACTCAGGATCATTGAAGTTGGTAGGTACAACCAGACTCTACCAAATAACAGAATGTGTACATTCTGTAACAATGGTTGTATAGAAGATGAAGTACATTTTATTTTATAATGCTCAGTAAACTCGTGTTCACATGTTTTATGTCTTCTAGAAACTACGATATGATTGAAAAACTATGTGGATTTGTGTACAAATGCTTCAAGAAGAGAGAACATCTCTGTAGATTTAGATGGAATATAGCACAATGTTGATTTTCATTTACTTCATGTTACCTAATTATAATGCATTTAGCCCATGCTGGGCATGAATATGCAATAAAGTTCATTGTCATTGAAATTTACTATGTGTAGGAATGACAACCATAGAATAGACTAATCATAGAATAGAACGGACTTATTCTAATGTTCAGGTTATTGATTTTGTGGTACTTAAACATATAAACTTTAATGGGCAAAATATTTCCTGAAATTTGTATTGCTGGCAAGAAATGTTGTGATTAGTACGATTGGCTTGTGTAGGCGCGCTGACTCTCAGCGCTTCAGCCAGGTCGGGGTCTAGAGAATGTTTTGACTGAACTCACCTTGTCTTTGTTGAGAAGTCTTGAGAGAGAGAGAGGACAAGCACTCGCAGACTTACGTTTTGACGGTTTAATTAAGCAATGTTAGTAGTTATACAAAAGCCGCCAACTAAACTGGAAAGTTCTGGGTTTATCCCCTTGTCCGAATCTTCTTGAGTGAGTCCCTTGTTGTGTCTTCAGTGAATTCCTGTGTCCTGTGATTCTCCTCAGTTCTTGTATATTCCAAAGTAAGCTCTTGATTTAGTAAAACTTAGTCTGGTCTCCCGGCCATTGGCTGACTGTCCTCTGATGTCTTGGAGTTTGTCCTCCTGTTCCTGGAATCTTCTTTTCCAGTCCTAATTGATCCTTCTTGAAATTCCTGAAGTCTTCACCCCAGGCCTAAGTGTCCTAAGTCTCCTGGAAGTTCCTTTTCCAGGCCTCTGATCCTTCTTCTTCTTCTTGGAGTATGTTTGTCTCCAAGCCTAGATATCCTGGAGAAATGATCTCCAGGCCCATTTCTGACCTCCGTCTTTCTTGTGCAATGGCTTCCTTCTGTCCCAAATTCCAGCCGCCCCCGGGCTAGCCTTGCTGGGGTCTCCCGAGGGTACCAGTGGCGGGAGACTAACTTATGCTAATCTAAACTAAAGGCGGCAAATTAAAAAACTGTAAGTTGGCGATTACAGCTTGGTAGCGCTTTTGATCTGTTGTCATTGTTTTGTGCTATCAAACAACGCTGTTTTTAATGCAGTCATGCATTGAAGACTAAGAAGCAAAAGACCTCTGATTACCTTCGCCGGGAAGGTATGCCTTCGCGGGAAGGTTATGTTATCGGTTACGCCAGCTGTATGTATGTCAAGATCATAAGTCGAGAAAACTTTGACGGATCTTGCTGATTTTTGGTAGGTAAGTGGCGGTTGTAGGAACAAAGGTCAATTTCGAAAATGGTTAACCTGGCGTTTTCCTAAAGTGCTCCAGTGGACGTTTTATGTTAGTGTGTTTGTATGTAGACAACATAACTCGATGTATTGTTGATGGACCTGCATGATTTTTGGTGGGTACGTAGAGATTGTGGTAACAGAGGTCAAGTTCAAAAATGGGTCACCTGGCATGTTCCTGCGGTACTGCAGCGGGCTGTTCATGTATGCGTATCTGCTTGTTAACAGGATAACTCGAGAAGCTGTTGTTGGCTGTGCACGACATTTAGCGAATAGGTAAGTTAATTAAAGGAGAAGGTCAAGTTCAATGATGGGTCTCCTAGCGGGCACCATAGATACTGCAGCAGAGCTCCAAAGTTTGAGGTCAAATTTTCTGCAAGTGCTACGGTCATGGTTTTTGTGTGGTAGATAGTCCATGCCACATGAAGTAAGTTGTGTACGTTTGGGCCCTCTAGTGGCTTATTTGGAGCTGCAGCGGGTGTTTTTAATTTATTTGTTTTGACCTTTGGACATGAATAACTTGACTTATGGTCAACGAATCGTCTTGATTTATGTTATGTAGATAGCTTGATTAATGCTTTACATAATCGAATACTCATAATGCCAATCAGGAGCTAATTCGCATAATTAGCAAGGAAAGTTTATAAACCTGCTGCCTTTCAAAATAGGACTCTCAAACATGTGAGATATATAGCTGAAAAAGAGAGAGGTATCGATAGATACCAATGATGCTAATAGCTACCTATTTTGCATAATTAATAAGAAAATGCTAATTGAAAATACCACAATAGTAAATGATTGGAACTTCATTCTTGGAAGCTAAGTAAAGGTTCACAATATCAGACAGAAATCATGCAGGACAAGGCCTCATTAACATAAATATAAGGAAATTTCTACAATGGGCGTAAGCTTCTTGCTGTAGGACCTGGCTTATTTGGCTTGGCGGTAATTAATCACGGATGCCTTGCTGTCACTGGCAAGGCGTGTTTTCACGACTCTGGTGGCCATTAATCACTTTTCCAGGCACCACCTGCAGGGTTATCACTTACATGACCGTCTGCCCGGGACCTAGAAGGATCCAGAAGGAATATAGCTACATTTGTGAGAAGTTCTTTGTGTCAGAAAACAGCAAATTTCTTAGCGATTTTAGATATTTTTAACCTCTTATCGATAGTCGCGACAACATGGGGAGAAAGAAGAGGTCAAGGTCAGCATCAGAGGAGCGAAAGTTAGAAGATCGCGAGCAGAGAAAGAAGGTTCGTATTCATTACGTAATATGGTATTCGGGACTCTATTTCACAAGATGCTGTTTAGAGAGCATTTTGTTTATTTGATAAACGTTAGGAAGGCGGCGATCATGTGATCATGGGGTCATGTATGACGTCAAGCGGGCCAGGTCCTGTGGTGGGAGAGGGGACCTAGGCAACAACATGTTAGCTTCCTATTTCCATGTAGGACTATAGATCAGACTTTCCGAACTGGTCGAGTTGTTAGTGTTATTAATGCTACGGTCACATCGGGGATGTAGCCCCGGCTTGGCTCTGACGTCTGGGGGCACCGGCTGTCGTGGTCACAACTAAAAGTTTCCTTCGCGCTACCCTGCTGGGGTCCCGGGTGGTGGGCAGTACATTATCCCAAGTGCCTTAAAGTTCAACGCGTAGACCCCCTTTCCTGTTGAGGGCGGGGTTGTACATCCTCTCATATATTGCTTCTCTAATCCCCCGTTCGAACCAGCGTTCTTCACGATCTAGGATGTCCGTGGATTCGAGATTGAATGAGCATTTGGGATAATGTACTGCCCACCACCCCCCACCCCCGGACGAACAACATTTAGTTACTGTACTAAAAGCAACAGTAGCTAATTGAACTATCGGCACAAAACTTTGTATTGAATTAATCTTCTTTTAAAGACTACTTCAAGACATCCTAAATTGTCTTAACCTAATTAACATACCTATTCAGAGTTTTGGTATAAAACCTGGTGTTCTCAGTCCTATCGTTAGTCACTGACGAAAGACAGTGGATGCTAACTGAAACGTCTGACTGTTTCAAAATTTTATCCAGTTGCTTGAGTAATTATTTTTGGCGTATCTTACTACCTGGATGTCTAACTTTCATCAACGTACATAACAGGATAACCCGTGACTACGAACTCTTGCAGTTTTCGTAAACAGTGCTAGGTGACGCTTTTGATCCATGAACATAGAAATGCTTTCTAACTAACAGATGACCTTTCACTTATGTTTAAAACAAATAATCTAATTGCTTTTGAACTATTGCAGTTCTAGAAAACATTGCTAGGTGACGCTGTTGAACCATAAGAATGTAGCTTCCATCACGCAGTCACAATTGAAGGTCTTGAAAAAATTGCTGGTGGCACTTTTGATCCATGAACAGGTGCTAAAGCAACAGACATTTATTTTTATCCATGACAAAAGCTGTTCAGTGCGTGTTTGTTACCTTCCACAGAGATGGATTGATAATCCAGATGTCGACCAAAAATACTAGCTACTATTCCATTAAACCGTTCACAAGTACAAGCAAGCCAACTGTCCTTGGTGCTGAACACTGTTTCAACACACAGTTAGCACACACACACAAACACACACACACACACACACACACGCACGAACACAGACTCATACTTGCATCATTAGAAATAGTTAAGTAAATGTCACCATCATTAGACATAGAAATAGACTTAAAACAAATTGTGTTATTCCGATGATCAACTGCAATAATCTAATTATGCACATATTAACGGCACTTGTACCCAAAGGCCCATGGCAATGTTTTGAAATTATAATTCTTCGGAAATTCGCTTGGACTAGACAAGTCTTAAGATCGTGTATGAAACATTTCCACGCATTTTGCAAACCGGCGACACCAGTTAACAAATGCTGCGCCAAGACTAGACATCTACCATTCTATAATAAAGCGAACATAAAGCACACTATCTGGGCAATCAGGCGACAATGAGCTACCGCGTACTAATACACGACTACACTAGCTATCCGGCGGAAGACAACACTTCGGCACAACAACAACAACAACAACAAAATAATAACATGAACGTTTAATCGGGAAATACAAAAAAATATGATTTTTAGCTATAGTTAGTGATATCCAAAAATATGGAGCTGAAAACCGAGGAGAAAACGCATTATTCGCGCCTTATTTTCTGGGATTACTTCGTATCGCGGATAAACTTCGGTTTGAGACTGAACTGGCATGACGTCACGGAAATTACCGACAGATCTTCTTCTTCTTATTACCGGGAAGACTTGTTTTATCTACTTGAACCTACAACAACAAATGTTCGAACTATATACATCGGGAAGGAAGGATGTTAGGACAATTTTCACCGAAAGAGAAGAAAGGACAAAGCACAAATGAGCAGAAACGGGGCGACAAGCGGCCGTACAAGATGCAAGATTCAACATTTCACCACAAGAACCCGGACAACGTTGTGGTCGTTCTTCTTTTATCGTTCATGTCAAAATGTCTTCAAATGTAGCGTCATTGCGGGAAATTTTCCACAGAAAGGGAAGCGAAAGGGCTGTGAAACTGTATGGACGAAAATTGATAGGCATAAACTCAGGATTTGGGGAGGAATGCAGCAAGATTTGGTGTCGATGCAGTCAACAAAATCAAGCACGTGTGACGTCATGACAGGTAAGATCTTTTGAAAACATTTTCGTCATTTCTGAGTGAAAATTCTCAATGAAAACTTCCAGTCTCTCAGAAAAGTTCAGAATATGCTTCGCACATAAATATTCTGAATGGCTGTGTAAAGTTTCTGTGTATCTTCTGTGACAAAAAATTATTTGTGAGAAATACAAGGTCCAAGTTTTTGAGCGCGCCACAACACAAGAACAGATCTTGAACAGATACAGCATACTGTAAAGTTTCTAATTTGTTCACAAACTTGAAGAAGTAAGCTACAATGCTGCGATTCACTAAAAATGTAAAAGGATTTCATGGTTAACTTGTTGATTTACGTTTTGAGTGAAAGGATATACTAGTATAACGTTGATGTAAGAATTGACACAGTGAATGGTGCGGTCTGTAATTGGTCGGGAATACGTCGGAAATGTTATTTGAGAATTGGTCGGAAAATCGCCGTCTCTCGGGGAATTTGGTCGGGATTTAGTCGGTTGAAGGATGCTTCCCGACAAAAGGATTAGTGGCTATTGACATGATCATCCTGTCAATAATAAGAGTTTTACACTATGGACAGGATGATCCTATGATGTATGCATTCCTATGCATTTTTTTTTTGTAATCTACTCTTGCACAATCTGTCAATATTGATTTTCATAATGTTGTCATCATGAAAATAATTTATTTAATTTTATTATCATAATTTTGCTCTAGAAGCATCCATAAGTACATCATTGTCAGGTGCTTTCCAGAAATGCTTCCTAACATTATCAATGAGTCAGAAAGCCGATGAATAGGATGTTTGACATCTAAGTTGATATTGCACTTATGTTGCATAATAAGATACTGTAAATGCAGAAATGTTAGCAAGGTTTAAGTTCGCGGTAAGGAGAAAATGGATTGTTGCGGTGGTTTTGAGATCACGTTTAAACAATTATAGTGCTACAGTCACACAATGGAACGGCTTTTCGCATGTTTTTAAGGTTGTGGTAAAGAGTTAATCGATGAAAGTCATGACCATAAAACCACAAATATTTCTGCATTTACAGTACAGGGAATGATGTCGATTTAGTATATTTTTACTCTGTATAGTGTACGCGAAGAGGGTCTACAGAACCATTGTTGCTAAGATGGTGGAGCAGTCAATGCTTCAGGCCTGTGAGGAAGCAAAGAAAACAACTGCTGACATGGAGAACAATGGTACATTGCACACTCACACTTTACATGCAGCTGTTATTTGTTTGTTACATATCTGGTATAAAATGCCTTTAACCCTATCTAGACCGGGCTTTTTTGAGACTTCTTGGACCGGGGGGGGGCTCTTTCGACCCCCCCCTTCATAACTTCGGAACGGTATGCTCTATCATCACCAAATTTGCAGGGAGTGATGTTCACGTGAAGTTTTATAATTCCTGTAATTTTGGTGACGTTATGACGCAATCTGACGTTATTATGACGTCATCGATGTGATTTTATTGGCTAAATAGGGAATTCCCATAATATCTAAAAGTATTAGACAAAATAGTGTGTATTGTTGATTTAAAGGTATGCCAGGACATTTGACGTCAGTGGTGACTAAGTTGACGTCAAATTGACGTCGAAGAATGACGTCATGTGTTGTTAGCGACCCCCTGGGATCCGCCATCTTGGATCGGCCATTTTGACATTTTCTAAAATACATTTTTTCCATGTATGACCCCAAATAACAATCAAAATAGATTAAAAACATAAATCTAAATGTTTCTGGCGAAGAAAATTCCAGGTTATGACGAATTTAAAGGCAAAAAAGCCTGTTTATACCAAAAATGATGATCTTGTCCGCCATCTTGGATTTTGAGCGATGACGTCATCAAATTAGCATAATTTATGAATATTAAATCATGACAGTTACATTAAATCACAAATGATGTTATAGATGTAGGAAACTAGTGTGATTGAGCAATAAAACATTGGAAACAACTATGTTTAAATCGAAATTAGTGAAATTTGCATAAAATGCCTCTTCAGAAACCCGTTGCCATGGCAACACGAAAAATGATAAACTTATACTTTTATCATAATTTTTTTGCCAACTAAATTTTAGGAAAAGTCACCAAGTTTGGTTGTCCTACCATACGTCGTTTGGCAGTTATACGATGTCAAAGTTGGCGCGGGCACTTTTAGCCCCCCCCCGGTCTAGATAGGGTTAAATTATGGCATAACACACCTGAGTTGTACTGAGTACAAGCATGGGCAGTAGGCCTCAGCTCCGCAGACTCAATACAATCATTTACATGTATAGCGAGTTTGTCTTCCCCGTTGAGTAGTTGCGCAAGACATCCTGCCCCATAGTTATGCAAATACTCCCGATGGCCTCCCGTCGTCTAATGCGAGACGGCCGCTTGGAGAAGCTAACTTCAAAATATCTTATTCCTCGCTCGATCCGCAAGGAATTCGCTTGGCGCCTGCGGCGCTGTGGGGCGCCCTTCGGGCGCGCACCTTTGGGCGCGCACCTTTGGGCGCTCTTCGGGCGATGTCGGCTTTCGGGTAAGTTCGGGATCCGCCAGCTATCCGATATCCCGGTATATATTCGGTATATATATAGCACGAACTCTCCTTCCGAGGCCTATAGCCTATGGTACAACCTGCATATCTGGACAGATTTATTAAATCCGCTCACATCAGGATGGTCTGGTGTGGTGTATTCTTTTACCTGCTAGTGGTGCCCCTCTCCTCAACCACGGGACTTGGTATTTTATGCCAGAGTCTGGAAAAAACACAACCTGATGCAGACTTTTTAGTTGGTGAAGCGCGGTGGCGTCATGAGGTAGAATAGGTATGAATATGGTCATGGTTTGGTTTGAAAGGGCAGAATCGACCACTAGCTTACATCCCAGTTCACGACTTGCAGGGAATTTGGACAGCCATTCCCGACTCAAACAGCTGCCTACGGCCAAACACGACTTGCATGTTGTTTACTTTTTTTTTCATTAAAATTAATATACAATACGTCATTACACATTTGCATAGAGTAGGCCACATATTTGTAGGTATAGTTAGTTACTAGTACATATATCAATCTTCATCCATCCTCTAACATGTACCTCTCTTTACCCATGTAGAAGACAAATGTGCTGAGGGAAACATATTGCAGCTTTATTTTCTACCAGTACATCTGACGCCCTTCAAGAACAGCATCCAAGCGAGTGGAAACACACATATTTCAGGGAGAGGGTTTGGGAAAAGTCTTTCAATATGATGTACTTGTATGATGGTAAATTGATGATGGATTCTCCTAGTGAATCAACAGATGAATTAATAGTACATGATGGTCTAAATGCTCTGAGTATGAATGGTTCTGGATTGGAACCTTTTGTAGTGAACATCATACAGGTATTGCTAAACACCACAATCGACTACAACTGATCACAACCAGGTGTGATACTAGTATGCAGTGGATTTATTAACCCCTACATGGAAAGTGCAAACAAGACAGTAACTAAATTGTGAAACAGATCAATACTGTTTGATACTAAATGTTCCAGAATTTATTTTTTTTTTTGGGGGGGGGGGGGGGACAACCATGCATATATCTTATAATATCTTATTAGAAATGTTTATATTCCTATGGAAGCTGCACCTTAACAATAACCTCAATGACCTACAGTCGCCAGTGCCCCTCATAGTATGATACCCTTGGAGGCTTGAGTAGTATAGGGGACCATCAAGAAGGTTATGTTTTCATAGTTTTGTGTACATGTCTGTTAGCAGGATAACTCTAGAAGTCATGAATGTATATTAATCTTTATCATATTGGGCATGTTGGTAGCTGTGGAGGGAAGAGATTAGATTATGGGCCCCTACCAGCTTCCCATGGTACTGCAGTAGAAATTCCAGTTTTCATATCCTGTGTTCTAGACATTACGGTCATGATTTTTTAGAGGTAGGCAATTGGGCTCGTGAATAAGGGACAATGGTACTGCCACCTAAAAACTTTAAAAAAAAGAGGGACATCAAAAAGAGAGGAACATGTACACCATGCAAATGAAAATCTCATTTACATAATAAATGTAAAATGTCAACATTTCATGTTGGGAAAGATTCCATGAGCATTTGGAAGAACAAGCTAAAGATGAACATCATTATACATGTATAAAGCACATCAGGGCCTCATTTGCATATTTAATGAAAAGAGGCTAAAATAGTTTTTGCTAAGATATAACTTGCATACTTTGGACACTTATTTGGGTAAAGAGGATCATTGACTGATGTAGTACATGCCAATGAGGACCTTATTCACATAATGAGAAAAAATATGTCAACTGAAGGTTATCCAAACACCAGAAAGACGTCATGAGATAATTTGAAGTCAGTTTGTCGAAGCTTCTTCTCGCCCCTAGCCATTATATACTTCATGTGACGGGTGTCTTGAAAAACAGAGAGCGAAGCATGTTACGTGCAAAATAAGCAACAAGGCTTACATAGACTCTCCAGGCATACCGGCTGGTTTCCTAAGACGGCATTGGTCTCGCCTAAGATGGGAGGCATTGCTAACAAGGGACCAGTTTCACCGCTATTGCCTAACACCTGAAAGACGTCAGACATGGCATGTCAAATTGTCGAAGCTTCTTCTCGCCCCCAGCCATACTTCATATGACGGGTGTCTTGAAAAATAGAGAGTGAAGCATGGTACGTGCAAAATAAGCTACAAGGCTTACATAGACTCTCCAGGCATACCGGCTGGTTTCCTAAGACGGCATTGGTCTCGCCCAAGATGGGAGACATTGCTAACAAGGGACCAGTTTCACCGCTATTGCCTAACACCTGAAAGACGTCAGACATGGCTAGTCAAATTGTTGGGGCTTCTTCTCGCCCCAAGCCATACTTCATATGACGGGTGTCTTGAAAAATATAGAGAGCGAAGCATGGTACGTGCAAAGTAAGCTACAGGGCTTACATAGACTCTCCCGGCATACCGGCTGGTTTCCTAAGACGGCATTGGTCTCGCCTAAGATGGGAGGCATTGCTAACAAGGGACCAGTTTCACCGCTATTGCCTAACACCTGAAAGACGTCAGACAGGTCATGTCACATTGTCGGGGCTTCTTCTCGCCCCTAGCCATACTTCATATGACGGGTGTCTTGAAAAATAGAGAGTGAAGCATGGTACGTGCAAAGTAAGCTACAAGGCTTACATAGACTCTCCAGGCATACCAGCTGGTTTCCTAAGACGGCATTGGTCTCGCCTAAGATGGGAGGCATTGCTAACAAGGGACCAGTTTCACCGCTACTGCCTAACACCTGAAAGACGTCAGACATGGCATGTCAAATTGTCGGGGCTTCTTCTCGCCCCTAGCCATACTTCATATGACGCGTGTCTTGAAAAATAGAGAGCGAAGCATGTTACGTGCAAAATAAGCAACAAGGCTTACATAGACTCTCCAGGCATACCGGCTGGTTTCCTAAAACGGCATTGGTCTCGCCTAAGATGGGAGGCATTGCTAACAAGGGACCAGTTTCACCGCTATTGCCTAACACCTGAAAGACGTCAGACATGGCATGTCAAATTGTCAGGGCTTCTTCTCGCCCATAGCCATACTTCATATGACGGGTGTCTTGAAAAGTAGAGAGCGAAGCATGGTACGTGCAAAGTAAGCTACAGGGCTTACATAGACTCTCCAGGCATACCGGCTGGTTTCCTAAGACGGCATTGGTCTCGCCTAAGATGGGAGACATTGCTAACAAGGGACCAGTTTCACCGCTATTGCCGAACACCTGAAAGACGTCAAAAATGGCTAGTCAAAGTGAAAGGAACATGCCAATCATGCAAATCAAAACTTGATTTACATAATAAATGTAAAATACCATGATACCATATAGCAGGCATGATTTCATCAGTATTGGGAAGTACAAAGTAAAGATGAACATCATTAGACATGTATCAAGCAAATCAGGGCATCATTTGCATAATCAATGAAAAAGATGATAAGATAGCCTTCTTTGCTATTATATGACTTTCACATAGTTTGGCTACAGAGGATCATTAATTGATGTAATCTATACAAATGAGGACCTTATTATCATTAATAAGAAAACCGTAGAATAATCAATTGTTAAGTTGAACCCAACACCTGAAAGAAGTCAGAAGTGACACTTTCATGAGATAAAGTCAATTTGTCGGGGCTTCTTCTCGCCCCTATCCATACTTCATATAACGGGTGTCTTGAAAAGTAGAGAGCGAAGCATGGTATGTGCAAAATAAGCTACAAGGCTTACATAGACTCTCCCGGCATACCGGCTGGTTTCCTACGACGGCATTGGTCTCGCCTAAGATGGGAGGCATTGCTAACAAGGGACCAGTTTCACCGCTATTGCCGAACACCTGAAAGACGTCAAAAATGGTTAGTCAAATTGTTGGGGCTTCTTCTCGCTCCTATAATCCATACTTCATATAACGGGTGTCTTGAAAAGTAGAGAGCGAAGCATGGTATGTGCAAAATAAGCTACAAGGCTTACATAGACTCTCCCGGCATACCGGCTGGTTTCCTACGACGTCTTTGGTCTCGCCTAAGATGGGAGGCATTGCTAACAAGGGACCAGTTTCACCGCTATTGCCTAACACCTGAAAGACGTCAGACATTTCAAGTTCATGAGATAAAGTTTAATTGTCAGGACTTCTTCTTGCCCCCTATCCATACGACAGACGGAAGTATCAAACTACCATTATTTGCTGCTAAGATACATGTATTTTAATTTTTTGTCAACAAAATTTGCATAATTTATACCTATCAAATAATATTCCTCTCTTTTTCAGCTGTATATACTTGTTGCTTGAAAATCCTATCATGGTATGTGGGGAATCGATGAAATTTCCTCATTGATTTTGCAGATTAGCTTCTAATTTGAACAATTAGCATCTTCCTGTGTTAATCATCACTTAAGTGATGTACATGCCAAACACAACTGAAACGAGATTTGTTTTGCGATGGCTCACTAGCACTGCAAGATGTATGTTGACCTATTGTCCTAAATTCCAAGACCGCTGCTTTTCTGATAGTAAACGTTGCACATTTCCAATTTTACATAAGTAATTATGTAGAATAGGTTCTTATTTCCACAGCATACAAAATGTAGGTCTCATTATGTTAATCAACATCCAAGATACCTATGTATGAAAAAATAATGAAAAGCCAGCAATCCCTTCTTGAGTTATCCTCTTCGAAAGTTTCCAACAAAAAGACCCACTGCAATTCCATACCAGCTGCTAGGGAGTTCAAGCTCACTCCTTGCTCCAAGAGCTATCTACCACTTAAAAACCAGGACCCTAGCATTTCGAAGTTCCGCTGCAGTACCGTAGGAAGTTGCTTGGAATCCCATTATCGAACTTAACTTTTGTTTTTCAACACCTACCCTTCTATTGAATATATAATGAGGACATACACGTTCTGCTGCATTACTGTAAGATGCCACGAGGAAGTCCATTATCAAGGTTAACCTTTGTCTTACCAACATCTACCTAACTACAAAACATCTATCCACAGCTTGTTGGGTTATCCCTATTACATCGAACCCACATGCAGCCACAGCCACGTCACCCTGAAACAGTTCTGGTGGAGATTGTGATGCTCAACACCACATATTTCATATGTACAACCATACGATGTCGAAATACTATCCACACACTGACATACCTGTCACTGATGCTGAACACTACACCTATCAGACATACAACCACACCTGTCCTCACTGTAAACCACACTTGTCAGACAGAAAACCACACCTGTCCTTGGTGCTGACCACTACATCTGTCAGACATACAACCACACCTGTCCTTGGTGCTGACCACTACATCTGTCAGACATACAACCACACCTGACTTCAGTGCTGAACACCACACCCGTCAGACATACAGCCACACCTGTCCTTGGTGCTAAACACCACACTTGTCAGACATACAACCACACCTGTCCTTGGTGCTGACCACTACATCTGTCAGACATACAACCACACCTGTCCTCAGTGCTGAACACCACACCCGTCAGACATACAACCACACCTGTCCTTGGTGCTAACCACTTCATCTGTCAGACATACAATCACACCTGTCCTTGGTGCTGAACACCACAAATGTCCGACATACAACCAAACTTGTCCTTGATGCTCAACACCACACCTGGCAAACATACAACCTCACCTGTCCTTGGTGCTCAAGTTGTTTAACATGAGTTTGTACACTAGCTGTATGTTTCACTATTGTTATTGCTTTATTTTTTCCTCACGTCATTGTGTTATTTGTAATCATTACTGTTGTTTTTTATTGTTGTATGCAAGAGAAGGGTCTCGTCAAGAAATCACTGATTGTAGCCAAATAATCTTGAAAAATATGTGAATGAATAAGATAACAAACTTTCGTACTGTGTTTTTACGAGACACCCAGGTTCTATCCGTAGGTTGTCATTCCAATGACACAGGGTCAGATTCAGCTATCCATAGGGTGTGTCATTCCAGTGACACGGGGTCAGATTCAGCTATTCGCAGGGTGGATCATTCCAATGACACAGGGTCAGATTCAGTTATCAGTAGGGTGTATCATTCCAATGACACAGGTTCAAATTCAGTTATCCGTAGGCTGTGTCATTCCTATGACATAGGGTCAGATTCAGCTACCCGTAGGGTGTGCCATTCCAATGACACAGGGTCAGATTCAGCTACCCTTAGGGTATGTCATTCCAATGACACAGGGTCAGATTCAGCTACCCGTAGGGTATGTCATTCCAATGACATGGGGTCAGATTCAGCTATCCGTAGGGTGTGTCATTCCATTGAAACAGGGTCAGATTCAGCTATCCGTAGGGTGTGTTATTCCAATGACACAGGATCAGATTCAGCTTACGAAAGATCATCAACCCATATAATATATGCAATCTTGTTTGTAAAATCAATGAGATTATTTCATAATACATCCTTCATAAAAGTTAACATCATTTGGCGAAGGGGTCATGGAACTCTAGTTATACATACTATCTACACATACTTAGGCTAAATCTATTCTTTTTGGTAGTTCCCATTCTATGTGACCAAAATCAACCCCAAAGTCTTTGTGCCATTTCGTGAAGTTGCAAGGAAAATCGATAGGCGGCGCTTTTGTACAGTAGTTCGTGCAGTTTGTTTTCAACGCTGGCAAGGGGGAATCGCCCGGTCTTGCCAATTGGTACGATGTCAATGAAGGGGGAATGAGGCAAAAATATTATGATAGAGCGAACGTTAGTGGGTTAGTAAATTATCTAGTTGATAAGTGAGTTAGTACGTTTGTGAGTAAGTATTGAACACAGAGTATCAGTAGCACACTTATGTCATAGGGATGACACACCTGCACAGAAAATCCTCTGTCAAAAATGTCCGAGGGAGCAAGCCCTCGCAATAAAAGCCAGAGGAAATGGTCCATGTAACAATATGCAATTGTAAATGTAATGTAATTTTATGTTAGGTTAGGTTAGGTTAGGCTAGGTTAGGTTAGGCTAGGTTAGGTTAGGTTAGGTTAGGTATGTTATGTTAGGTAAGGTTATGTTATTACCTTCGCCGGGAATGTATGCATTCGCGGTAAGGTTATGATATCGGTTACGCCAGCGGTAAAGTGGGTCCGTATGTATGTCGAGATCATAAGTGGAGAGAACTTTGACGGATCTTGCTGATTTTTGGTAGGTAAGTGGCGGTTGTGGAAACGAAGCTCAAGTCGAAAATGGTTAACCTGGCGTTTTCCTAAAGTGCTCCAGGGGACTTTTTTTGTTAGTGTGTTTGTATGTAGACAACATAACTCGACGTATTGATGATGGATCTGCATGATTTTTGGTGGGTACGTAGAAATTGTGAAAACGAAGCTCAAGTTCAAAAATGGGTCACCTGGCATTTTCCTGCGGTACTGCAGTGGGCTGTTTATGTATGCGTATTTGTTTGTTGACAGGATAACTCGAGAAGCTGTTGGTGGTTGTGCATGATATTTAGTGAATAGGTAGATTTATTAAAGGGGAAGGTCAAGTTCGATGATGGGCCTCCTAGCGGGTACTTTGGGTACTGCAGTGTAGCTTCAAAGTTTGAGGTCGAATTTTCTGCAAGTGCTACGGTCATGATTTTTGTGTGGTAGATAGTCCATGCCACATGAAGTAAGTTGTGCACGTTTGGGCCCTCTAGCGTCTTGTTTGGAGCTGCAGCGGGTGTTTTTAATTTATTTGTTTTGACCTTTGGACATGAATAACTAGAGTTATGGTCAACGGATCGTCTTGATTTATGGTATGTAGATAGCTCGATTAATGATTTACATAATTGAATATTCATTATGCAAATCAGGAGCTAATTTGCATAAGTAGCAAGGAAAGTTTATAAATCTGCTGCCTTTCAAAATAGGACTCTCAAACATGTGACATATATAGCTGAAAAAGAGAGAGGTATCGATAGATACCAATAATGCTAATAGCTACCTATTTTGCATAATTAATGAGAAAATACTAATTGAAAATACCACAATAGTAAATGATTGGAATTTCATTCTTGTATCATTAGGAAGCTAAGTAAAGGTGAACAATATCAGACAAAAATCATGCATGACAAGGCCTCATTAACATAATTTATAAGGAAATGTCTACAATTCCCTTTCAATTTGCTATTTTTAAGTCTATTTATTAAGGTTAAATTGCACTGACAGGTGACCTAGTTTACCGGAGCAGGCTCCCTGTGAGACGTCCCTGGAGGACACATGTGATACTTTACTTGCCTGGTGCAGGGCTCTGTTTTGGGGTCAGGGAGGTCACATGGGCAGCCTTACGATCTAACGCTCTCCCTGTTGGAAGGTATAGGTTTGATAAAAACTGATTGATATGTCGACTATGAAAATATGGGCATAATTGAAGCAAATACATTGCCAACAAATTGCCTTATTTTCTGTAGTAAAGATAAAAGTTATGATACCAATTAAGCAAAAATATTCTTACAGTGATTATTTTTATAACTCTTGGGAGAACTCGAGTAGGTATAGGTATGGGTTTGTTTTAAACTTTGAAAGAGAATACTAGTAACTCAAGAAGGTGATGACGGATCGTCATGATTTGTAGGTATGTACATAGTTTGAGTGATGATTTACATGATCGTATAAGAATCATGCAAATCAGGATCTGTGATGTGAAAAAGTATACAAACCCTTGCATTCCATTGTAGTCAAACACGTGACATGTAACTGAGAAAGAGAGGAATATTGATAGATATCAATTATGCAAACGAATACCTAATTTGCATAATTCATGACAAAATACTATAATTCCAGAGTGGTAAATGATGGGATTTCATTCTTGTGGCGTTTGGGAGATAATCAAATGTGGACGTTATCAGACATAAATCATGATGGCCTCATTTACATGATATATGAGGAAATGCTACAATGGCCCTCTTTTCTAAGATTTTACTTTAATGCTGTGTTTTGTGTAGAGAAAAGGATCACTTGAAATTCATGCAATGGAGGACCTTATTTACATACTGAGTGATAAGCATTCACTCGAAAAGGCTAACATCAGTCGGCGAAGGTATGAGGTCGTGGAACTCTAGTGCTATGATATGTTATGTTAGGGTAGGTTAGGGTAGGGTAGGTTAGGTTAGGGTATGGTAGGTTAGGTTAGAGTAGGTTATGCACTATATGTGAATGGAAAAAAACAGTACAGTATGGCATCCTGTCGGCGTTTTTTGTTATTCAGTAGAAGTAATTACTTCTTGGTTAATGCCGCAAGAAAATGAGTGCAGTTAGATGTATTGATCGTCAATTCCCATTCTGTAGCTCCCCACTCAAGCAGAGTATCAACCTTGGATATAATGCCGTATTCAATAACTTTGTTTTTGATCGGGATGCCGTTACATGTTTAATTATTGTATCTACAAGGATAGCTATTATGGACTCCAAAGAGTTTTATTCTTGCGAATTAGTATACATTACACGACCCCTAATCATGTGTCGTGGCATATGACAGTTTTTCCCGTCATCTCCTAAATCAGCCGACATCTGGGCAGAGATGTCGGGACGCATTTATACACACCGACAGGAAGTACTGCAGGACACCCGTGGAGTTGGAATACAGTGGTGATACATCGTGATAATTTTTTCGTTTCAAGCTAAAATTCTGCTTCCAAAAGTGCTTTCAATGATATTTGTTAACTTTGTAGAATCACAAATATATCTTTGATGGCCTGATTTTACCGATCATTACTGTGCTCTATCCTTATGTGTCATAGCCTGACTAGTAACGCACCGTAAAATTATTCGAACTCCCTGGGAAGTTTTGATAAATCCCCTTACTAGAATGAATTATGGTACAGTTGTCATAGCTTAGGTCAAAATTGGTCACTTGATCTCCGCAAGTCTGCTAAATAGCCTGAAACCTGTTCTCCAGATGTCGGGGACCCGACACATTTTGTTTATACCTGCGCTGAGTTGTCGGGCGAACACTTTGGATATGTCGGCTGAAATTTTCCCGACAGCTGGAAACATCCTCATTAAGACCATAAAATTTCTGTTTAGACGCAGAAAAAAGACTCGCCTGTCAGATATCTGCAGTCCCGACATCTAGAAAACCTGTGTCTGAATTGGGCCTAAGGCTGGGTTTACACATGCAAAAGACGCTTGTGTAAACCCAGCCAATGTGCCAAGTTTTCGGTGAGAGGTTTCAGTAACTTAGTACAGGTGGAAATGTGTATTTTGTGTACATATTGTGCTCGTTAATTGATACTTTGTCCTTGACGATTGCAACAAGTCACACTATAAACCACACTTAGAAGGACAAGGTCTTTACACTGTCCGCCGTTGGCAGTTTGCACATTAGATTTATGGAGCGTGTTTGAAGCGACTGTTTCTTGTTATTTGTCCTGTTTTATTCCCGCGACCCCAGAAGTATTTCAAACACGTGAAGCGATGAAGACTTCTTCTGCCCAATTTCCTCCCAGATATCGCCAGAGGGCCGTCTGTATTGTCGGTGCGCACTGATCGGTGATGACAGCTCATCGGCATAACAAAGGCCCCGGCTGATTGGTCCTGCTGTCTGACCTCTAGAGGTCACTGCCCAAGAGTAACCCGGAAAGTCTACACCGTAAATTATATCAGTCACGGAGACCTATGCCTTTCCTAATCGGCAAACATATAGAAGAACACAGAACTAGATTTTTACCGACATGAAAAATAGAGGTACATTTTTTGGCCTGTCTGTGTGTTGTGTGTGAGTGTGTCTGTATGTAGGTGTGTGTGTGTGTGTGTGTGTGTGTGTGTGTGTGTGTCTGCCTGTGAGTGTGTTATTTTGGATTTTGTAGTCAGCATACCTCAAGACCCTCTTACGATGCTATTTGGTATGTGGGTAAGTCTTGGGAAGACGAGGGTCAAGGTCTATTTGGGTCCCCTGGTATGTTTTTGATACTGTGTATTTGCAAGGAGGTTTCATACGTCATTTTATTCTTGAGCGGTCCATTTCCGTACACCTCGTAAAATTTCTTGAGTTTATGTCCTTGATTTCTAAAACTTGTCTTACCAAATGGCGTCCCTTAGACTTTGTTCCCTTGGAGAACAAATATACTCAGATCAAAGTGAACTCTTTTTTTCTTCATTCAACCGTCTCTTCCCTTCCATACCCTCAGGCTACATGGTATGTACGCATGACTGACTGTTATCATGTCTGGCACACATCGTGGGACACTTACAGACCAGTCGATCAAAATTTGTTCCCGAAGGTCCATTAAAAAGAACGGCGCTGAATTCAATTGTTCGAAGGCTGAGGACAGTCTGTTTTTAGTTTCTATGCAGAGTCATTGCCATAAGAATTGACTAGACGCATGGGATGAAGCGACGTAAAGGAAAAAGTCATGAACTCAGTCTAGACTGAACTAGACTCGATTGTCTCGTGCTAAATATGTCTGACTATACCTGTACTGGTAATTAGAACCGCATGCAAACGCAAAGAATTGTAAAATTCCAGCAGTTCTATCATGTTTTTAATGGATTCATCTAATGTTCAGCTTAAGTTTTGAGTGAAAAAAATGAAAATAACAATATTTCTAAGTAATGCAGCATTTTAATAAGAGCATGGCAACGGTTATTCCATACCTAACCATACAGACCTATCACAAACTATATCCGTGACAACAAACATAACATGTACACATCATGTTTTTTTAAGGAATGCTACAATACTTCACCTCAGTTGAAGATGATTGCTTTACCTTTACTTAGAAGAAACACTTAATGACATCAAAAGCCATTTTACGCCATTCTTATACAACGAAACCACTAAAAACACAACTATGTGTGTGTGTGTGTACTTTGTATTCGAAAACGTTTATGCTTTGCTCAAATATATACAGTTTTAATCAAACATGCTCAAAAGAATTTGATACAATTCATTCAATAGATGTTTAACAGTTATGATTCTTCTTGATTGAATCCTTACAGAGTTTTAATAAGTAAATACATTAGAAAATGTTCAACGCTTAGAAATTTTAGTGATATATTTGAAATTACGCTGTGAGAGATGTTGTATCTTTAAATGTAGAAGACCTTGAGAAAGTCGCTATGCTTTCGTTGTGTCGATGTAGATCTTTATAACTAGGAAGTTGACCTACACATCTTGGACCACCCTGACACGATCCTCAAGGTCTCTCATCGGTAATTATGCTGTTCGGCCGTTAATTACGGTTTCTGTAAGGCCCGTCAAAAAAGTGACCTGGAAATAACCAGAACATAACATTATCTTCCAATAAACAGACCACCATCATTGTTTTCTGCTCCTTTCTTTCACCCCATCAAACGTGTAAATACTGTAATTGTACGTTTAACACTTCAGTGCAAGGACGAAGGGGTGTTTTGCTTCCGGATTCCGTATAGCTCTGTAAAATATACAGGCTGTCAGGCCATAATTCTACTAGACGGCGATCGCGCTGCGCTTTTGCTGCGACCTAAGTTGGTTTTGTGTGAACTGTAAACCTTGACTTTATAATTGAATGTCATGCAAAATATAACTGAAAATACAAGAAAACACACGTAAAAAAAGCCTTTTTTATGTGTAAAATTCGTTGAAATTTGAATGTGAACGTTTGACAATTTGAACACAAAAAGATTTCCTACACAGCACGAAATCGAATATTTAAGCAAACTTTCCGAATGACGGAAACAAGAATTAAAGGTCGGGAAATATTTCAGCAGAGTTTACGGGGCCGTTAATGCCGCTAAAAGTAAGATTTGAGCTTTCCGCAACCTTTCCGCGTTCGTTAACATGAATTAAATGCATGCTATATCTTTCCATGGACTTTAAGCATCCTTATATACATCGTATAGATAAAACATTATGGTACATCAGTAACCAATATATTCTCCAAGCAGATAAATGCTCTCCTGGGGACTAATATTGCCTCAATTTTTAAAATCTTGGAGAAAAGCTGGAATACCCGAAACGCTCTTCGATCTTTAAGATACACCCATTTGCAGTAAACACCGATCCCGCTTAAGTCATTTCTCATAAGTTTTGTTTTAACAACACGCCATGCATGTGCACGCACATTGTACGTCTACTTTGTAGCAGAATTAGACATACAGTCCATACCCATCTTCTAGTTGATCTTCTTTTATCCGTGTTTATACTACAGCTTACAAAAAACAGCAGTTCTTTTCTATTTGGTTTCTCCCCCCTTTTATGTTTAGGTAGAGAAAAGCTGTCGAAAAGCGGACGTTTTCCCTCGCAGTTATTTCTACCTTTCCGATATCTTCCGTTGCATATAGGCTCGGTTTACATAGCCCACTTTTATGTTTAGGTAGAGAAAAGCTGCCGGAAAGCGGGCGTTTTCCCTTGCAGTTATTTCTACCTTTCCAATATCCTTCCGTTACCTTTAGGCTCGGTTTACATAGAAGGGGGGAGACCTCCCCCTCTTCTGTTTAGGTAGAGAAAAGCTGTCGGAAAGCGGGCGTTTTCCCTCGCAGTTATTTCTACCTTTCTGACATCCTTCCGTTACCTTTAGGCGCGGTTTACTTAGAAGGGGGGAAACCTCCCCCCTTTTATGTTTAGGTAGAGAAAAGCTGTCGGAAAGCGGGCGTTTTCCCTTGCAGTTATTTTTACCTTTCCGATATTCTTACGTTACATATAGGATCGGTTTGCATAACCCACTCTTATGTTAAGGTAGAGACAAGCTGCCGGAAAGCGGGCGTTTTCCCTCGCAGTTATTTCTACCTTTCCGATGTCCTTCCGTTACATATAGGTTCGGTTTGCATAGAAGGGGGGAGACCTCCCCCCCTTTTATGTTTAGGTAGAGAAAAGCTGTCGGAAAGCGGGCGTTTTCCCTCGCAGTTATTTTTACCTTTCCGATATCCTTCCGTTACATATAGGGCCGGTTTACATAGAAGGGGGGAGACCTCCCCCCTTTTATGTTTAGGTAGAGAAAAGCTGTCGGAAAGCGGGCGTTTTCCCTCGCAGTTATTTCTACCTTTCCGATATCCTTCCGTTACCTTTAGGCTCGGTTTGCATAACCCACTCTTATGTTAAGGTAGAGAAAAGCTGCCGGAAAGCGGGCGTTTTCCCTCGCAGTTATTTCTACCTTTCCGACATCCTTCCGTTACCTTTATGCTCGGTTTACATAGAAGGGGGGAGACCTCCCCCCTTTTATGTTTAGGTAGAGAAAAGCTGCCGGAAAGCGGGCGTTTTCCCTCGCAGTTATTTCTACCTTTCCGATATCCTTTCGTTACATATGTAGGTTCGGTTTGCATAGAAGGGGGGAGACCTCCCCCCTTTTATGTTTAGGTAGAGAAAAGCTGTCGGAAAGCGGGCGTTTTCCCTCGCAGTTATTTCTACCTTTCCGATATCCTTCCGTTACATATAGTTTCGGTTTGCATAGAAGGGGGGAGACCTCCCCCCTTTTATGTTTAGGTAGAGAACAGCTGCCCGAAAGCGGGCGTTTTCCCTCGTACTTATTTTTACCTTTCCGATATCCTTCCGTTACATATAGGGTCGGTTTACATAGAAGGGGGGAGACCTCCCCCTTTTATGTTTAGGTAGGGAAAAGCTGTCGGAAAGCGGGCGTTTTCCCTCGCAGCTATTTCTACCTTTCCGATATCGTTCCGTTACCTTTAGGCTTGGTTTACATATCCCCCCCTTTTATGTTTAGGTAGAGAAAAGCTGTCGGAAAGCGGGCGTTTTCCCTCGCAGTTATTTCTACCTTTCCGATATTCTTCCGTTACATATAGGCTCAGTTTACATAACCCACTCTTATGTTTAGGTAGAAAAAAGCTGTCGGAAAGCGAGCGTTTATCCTCGCCGTTATTTTTACCTTTCCGATATCCTTCTGTTACCTTTAGCCTGGGTTGACGGTGCTCTCAGTTTTAGAAAACAACGCGGAACATTGAGCTAACAACTCCCCCGGATTGCAAATCTATAGGTTGGCGGGCATACTGTCTTAGGCCGCCGCACAAATTGGCTCAGTCTGCCGATCGAGACCGCGCCGCCGGTACGTTTTGGCAGCTTTGTGTATTTGTTCCTTTTTTGTATCAAAAATCATCAAATAACGCGTGTTCACACGCAGTTTTCCTTTTTATAATCTACAAGTAACTTCTAGAAAGATCGCCGCTAACAGTATTTTCTATTGTCGCTCGCGTCAGTTGTTGTGTTCGGGGCAAAAGCGATACGCAAGGACGTCTGCTTTTCAACTGCAAATTTATACAGTGTGAAGTCGTAAACAAGCTGGGGCGGTAAGTTGAGATGGTAATGCAACATCTCCATATTTACTAGTGAAATGCCATGTGACAGGGCATTACCCAATCAGAGAAAAGGGTGGCTTTTTCAAATTAACCGTATATCCCAGAGACAGTTATTTTTTTACAGCGAAGACAGCTCATGAAGGAAGTTTGAACTCAGTCGTTTCAACCAAGGACATTATAATGTCCTTGTTTCAACCCACAAGTTATGGCCACAACGTTGTTCTTACCACCCGGAACCCGGACGGAAAAACGTAAAGCTGGGACAAGGACACCAGTCTGTACAACTTGGTGAAACCAATTGCAAGGAGGTTTCATAGGATTATACTACCTGGGTTAAACCAAGGAGGGTGGAGATGCTGAACGGAGCATGCGGGCACGCGATTCGGGACTTTGTTGTATCTCCAAACCCACCCGGTACCAGTGGAGACAACGGTCACCAAGTAAACAACGGCGTGAGTTAGCCTCCAACCAGGCCCAATGGATTGCAAAGACCGTATCCAACTGGAAGAAGGAGCTTGTATGTATAGAAATCCAAGTACTTTCTCTGTCAGTTTGATACGGTCTTGATGAAACCTATAGATCTGTTTGGAGATTAGCGTGAGTGAAATCGGAACCTGTCTACCTGTCTTGATAGGAACTAACCCTGTCGTCTCGCCTAACACTGGGACCGGAATCGTGGACTTGGAAATGTCGCAAAATGGTGAAGGGAGAATCTACCGACAATGTGAGATTGATCCCTCGTTGACCGCGTCAAGTACAAGTTAGAATATGACGACCAATGACGAAACCGCAAGTACCTAGTAAGTGTTATCAACCCAGAATGATTTTACTGTTACAATTCACTCTATTTGGCCAATTTCTACTATTTTCCTAGCGATCCGCGGAGCCTGGTAAAGGCTAATAAGACACGAGAGGGAAAAAAGTTTGACGTAGGGTTAGTTAGTGTTAGGGGTAACGCTCTGGTGTCGATGTAATAGTTAGCTAGTGCAAGGACCTTGGCTAGTGTTAAAACTTGGAAGCGCATTGTAATAGTTAATAGTTGGGGTAAGGAATAGCCTGAATAGTTTATTAATGATAAGGTGACGTTTTTTTTAATGAAACTAGCTGTCCATGTAAGAAATCATTTATTCCATTTTTTATGTGTATATTTGTAAAGGTGGGGAGGGGTCTCGCTATAATGGCGTAAAATGTTTTTGTGCAGTATTATCATCTTTGAAATAAATTGTTCTAAACTTTTATCGGCCCCGTTGCCTTTCATATTCATATTTACCTGTCTATGTAAGGGTTCGGAATGTTTAAGCCATCCGTAGCAAGTTAAGTCGTCGTAAAGGATTAAATTAGATACTGTGTAATGAAAAGGAAACTTATTGTAGAGACTCCGTTTTAGCACGTTAAGCTCATATTTTTAGCACGTTTAGCTCGTGTTTTTAGCACGTTAAGAGCAGCTGTCTGTAAAAACCAAGCATAAGGTGGCCAAGTTCAAAAAATGAAATTTTCTTAGATTTTGTGTGGTGGTAGGGTCTTGGCCCAAACCTACAAAAATGGGAAAGTTTTGGGTCCGAGGTTACCAGTTGCCATGGCAACGGCCATTTTTCAAAATGGCGGATTTTCGCCTTGTGAAGGCCTCTCTCTCGCTCAAAATGGACCATCTTTGGCCTACTGTAACGCCCACAAATGAACAGAAATGTTGCTGCCTCTAACACATTATATCATCCATATCTTAACAAGACAAATGATGTAAAGTGTTGCTCGAAATGTTTTGGCAGTGAGATGCAACAAACGTTTAAAGATGACCTGTTTTTGTAAAATTTCAAAATTGACAAAACGCCATTTTTTGGACGTTTTTAGCAAGCAATACCTCCTTAAAAGGCACTTCGAATTTGTTGATTTTTTGCACAACTCTAGTTTAGACTTTTATAAATATCATATCAAAAAAGATGTTTGGGTTCTCAATGGGGCGGGCCACAGTGACCCAGAGACTAAGCCATTTTTTCCATTGTAGCAGAATTTCAACCACAGAATTGAAGGTGAAATAAACATGTGAAACTTGGTGATTGAGATAAGAATGACTTTTCTTTAACTTTTTTATGCTGCAAGAAACCTGCCTGGCACTTAGAAAAGTATTTTGTAACAGTTGACGGTTGGTTGCCATGGCAACGGTCATCTTTGTTGTTAATGATGGATTTTCACATGCTTGTATTAGGAAAACATCCCTACCTGCTGATTGCACTGGAGATATGGACATAACTTTTATATTTCAATATAGCATGGTTTTCAAAGTTTCATTGACCAAAAGTTCAAGATCAAGCATAAAGATTAAGAGGGTGTACTAGGGGGTTATCAGAACCAATGAAATCAGAATTTTCATCTTGCTAAATTCTAGTCATTTTTAAGGGGCTTTTTCTTCCATCATGGGCAAAATTGATGAATGCATGGCACATAGAAAAGTATTTTGTAACAATTGACTGCTGGTTGCCATGGCAACGGACATATTTGTTCTTAATGGTGGATGTTCACATTGTTGTAGGAGGAAAACATCCATAGCTTTGCTATATATGTAAAGAAAATGAAATCTGACGTTTTTTCATGTAACCAAGAAACCTACCTATCACTTAGGAAAGTAGGTTTCTTCAGGACCGACAGCTGGTTACCATGGTAACGATCTTTCAAAGGTTCAAAATTGGTTCGTCTTCAGGATTGGCAAGGTGGAACTTGAGATGATAAGATGATTTTTTAAAATCCTTTATGCTGCAAGGAACCTACCTGGCACTTCTAATTTTTTATAACAGTTGATTGCTGATTGCCATGGCAACAGCCATTCTTTTATTTTCTCTCTTAATTGGTTTTCCAAAATGAATTACCAATACAACTACTAACAGAATATGGACATACATGGATCACAACCAAAGCCAAATAAAAACCGGGACAATGTGTACATGTGCAGCACACAATACATACACTTACAGATAATCATAGCCTCCCTTAATACCCTTATAAATATCAATTGTAATTTGCCTCCAAACAATATTGTTTAAGTATATGATTACATAACATTATTTCTTACATCTATATCATTATATAAATGTGAAACGGCCATACTTAATGACGGATATTCACAAGGTACATGTAAATGTCATAGTTATGCGCACAGTCAAGTATTTGACCTTCTGCAACTCCCACTGACAAAAAGGGGAGTAGTAGGACGCTATGCATCTGATATGATACATCCAGATGCGGGGACAGTTGTTTTTAAGATTTTTTATACAATTTTAAAATTATAATGGGTAGACCATCATAAAATTGAAGACGAAGTAGTACTTTTAACCAATAGCTCATTAAAACAAAGTTAATGAACTGAGCTTAAGAGGGGCCTTGTATTTTTGTCAGGGACTATACTTTGATTTGACTTTTTATGCTAATAAAGTTAAGATTTCTTTTTATACAATCATTCTATATTTACTGCATATTTTTTATGCATTCTGTCACAATGAATTTGAGGGAAACGGCATTGCGAAACAAAAAATTGTATATCCGATATCCGAGTACCTCAGTGATGAGTGCCTTCAGAATTTTTTACGTGTATCATATCAACAATATACAGTTTTTTTTACTATTTTAGACACTAAAAGCCACTGATTTAAGAAAGGCCTAAAATGTAGTTCAGCTATAGGTTGACCTGCAGTAGCAAGCTGTAGGTCAAAATCAGCACAGATACAGAAAGTATTCACAAAACTATCCAAAGATTAAACGTCTAAAATGTGTCTACAATATTCTCCAGTGGATGTACGTAAGAGGTCAATCTTAACATAGGAAGTGGTAAACAGAAGTGTTCCGCAATGCGCCTTAGTTCTTTTATCTTTATCAATGTTTTCAACTATACGGTATTATACTCCTGGTATGTGGAGTCATGATAATCCCAATGTATGCGGACCCTTTGTCTTTATGTACCACATAGTGAATACACAAAATGATTGAGTTAGTAACTTAGTGATTGATGTCTTAGAGAATAATAGAAAAAAACAGCTTTATTCTATTTCAAGTGTCCCTATAAACCCCATGTAGTTCCCTAATTAACAGTTTTAATTATTGTAAGCATTTCATGGCATCTATCCGTGATTTTCATACAGCGACACAAAGATGGCCATAGCTCACACCGTAGTGAGACGTGATTACCTCACTTATTTCGTGTCAGTTTCAAAACACGAAAAATGCACATAAAGACCCTTAAGTCACGGCTCCCGTTATGCGTGTCCCAATAAAACAATGTTAGTTGTTGACTCAATAGATGTTCCTCTCTCCAACAATGGTAAAACCATTCATCAACATTGCCAATGATGGAACCCCCTTAAAAATGACTGAAATTTAGCAAGATGAAAATTCTGATTTCATTGGTTCTGATAACCCCCTAGTACACCCTCGTAATCTTAATGCTTGATCTTGAACTTTTGGTCTATGAAACGTTGAAAACCATGCTATATGGAAATATAGAAGTTATGTCCATATCTCCAGTGCAATCAGCAGGTAGGGATGTTTTCCTAATACAACCATGTGAAAATCCATCATTAACATCAAAGATGACCGTTGCCATGGCAACCAACCGTCAACTGTTACAAAATACTTTTCTAAGTGCCAGGCAGGTTTCTTGCAGCATAAAAAAGTTAAAGAAAAGTCATTCTTATCTCAATCACCAAGTTGCACATGTTTATTTCACCTTCAATTCTGTGGTTGAAATTCTGCTACAATGGAAAAAATGGCTTAGTCTCTGGGTCACTGTGGCCTGCCCCATTGAGAACCCAAACATCTTTTTTGATATGATATTTATAAAAGTCTAAACTAGAGTTGTGCAAAAAATCAACAAATTTGAAGTGCCTTTTAAGGAGGTATTGCTTGCTAAAAACGTCCAAAAAATGGCGTTTTGTCAATTTTGAAATTTTACAAAAACAGGTCATCTTTAAACGTTTGTTGCATCTCACTGCCAAAACATTTCGAGCAACACTTTACATCATTTGTCTTGTTAAGATATGGATGATATAATGTGTTAGAGGCAGCAACATTTCTGTTCATTTGTGGGCGTTACAGTAGGCCAAAGATGGTCCATTTTGAGCGAGAGAGAGGCCTTCACAAGGCGAAAATCCGCCATTTTGAAAAATGGCCGTTGCCATGGCAACTGGTAACCTCCGACCCAAAACTTTCCCATTTTTGTAGGTTTGGGCCAAGACCCAACCACCACACAAAATCTAAGAAAATTTCATTTTTTGAACTTGGCCACTTTTTCCTCATTTTGCTTGGTTTTTACAGACAGCTGCTCTTAAGCTCATAAAAAGGCTACAGAAAACACCAGGAAAGGTGTAGCTTTAGGTAGTCGTTTAGGCTGCGTGAACGGCACATAAACGAAGGAAATCGTGACGGAAATAGATTATAAAGATGAACGAAAGATTACGGAAATGTCTCAAGAAACTTACACTTTCCGTGTTGGATCTTCCGTAAAGGTACGGAAAGATTGTCCATAGCGACGCCTTTACGCCTTGCAGATACAACGTTTGTAGCACGTTAAGGTCTTAAAAAGGTCACGGAAAGCCAGAGGAAAGGTACAGCTTTACGTAACCTTTCAAGCTTTGTGAACGGCACATAAACGCAAGGAGAATCGTGGCGGAAATGAATGATAAAGATGGACGAAAGGGTACGGAAAGGTCTCAAGAAACTTACACTTTCCGTGTTGGAACGTACGGGAAAATTGTCCTTAACGACGCCTTTACGCGTCGAAAAGTCACGTAAATACACGTGAAGAAGTGCAGAAACGTACCTGAACGTACGGAAAGATTGTCCATAACGACGCCTTTACGCCTTGCAGATACCACGCTTGTAGCACGTTAAGGTCGTGAAAAGGTCACGGAAATACCGAGGAAAGGTATACCTTTAAGTAACCTTTCAAGCTGTGTGAACGGCACATAAACGCAGGGAGAATCGTGGCGGAAATGAATGATAAAGATGGACGAAAGGGTACGGAAAGGTCTCAAGAAACTTACACTTTCCGTGTTGGAACGTACGGAAAAATTGTCCTTAACGACGCCTTTACGCGTCGAAAAGTCGCGTAAATACACGTGAAGAAGTGCAGAAACGTACCTAAACGTACTTCCGGAAAGGGCACCTTATATGCAAAATTTAAGCAGACGTACAGGGGTCGTTTAGTTGCGGAAATAGTGAATAAACGTCACGTTTACGCTGCGTTTAAGTATGCTTAAATACCAGATTTCGTGCCGTGCTACTACAAATCGTTATCATCGTGGCTGTAACCGTTTTTTTTTTAACATCTAAATACCTTTTTTATGGAAGGTTACTAAAGGCCATGCAACCGTTTCGTTAAAAGTCCCCAGGCCATTCTCACACTACAGTGAGAGACATGCAATGATTACTACAATTTTCAACAGACGAATAAACTATTTTCTGGTCGTTTAACAGCAGGGCATGTTGTTAACCTGGTGTTTTATTCAATATACTGGTCTGAACTTCGTCTGGATACAAGAGGGCATCGACCTTATTTTCCGTCAACCTTGACCGACAAAATTACCTATACGTTATCTAAACTATGGCAAAAATAATTACTCAAGCAACTGGATAAATTTTTGAAACAGTCAGACGTTTCAGACAGCATCCGCTATCTTTCGTCAGTGACTAAAGAAAGATCTGGTAGAACTACGTTTTATACCAAAACTCTGATTAGATACTTAACTTACTATTCTATTGAACCATCTGAAATTGTCTTCCCTTCATTAACATAATCTATTCAGTTTTGGTATAAAACCTAGTTCTACCAGATCTTTCTTTAGTCACTGACGAAAGATAGCGGGTGCTGTCTGAAACGTCTGATGTTTCAAAATTTTATCCAGTTGCTTGAGTAGCAATTTTTGGCGTATCTTATTATTTGGATGTCTTACCTTCATCAACGTACATTGTATCTAGACTATGTTGTCGTATTTTTTTTCAATATTTGCATATCCAATTGAGTTATTGCGCTAAGATACACATGTAACGTCTACCAACATAATTCCGCCAAGGTACATAATTCCGCCACCCTGAAAAGATACGTCCAAACAGATCTCCAACCCAACGTCCCCAGTATACTGCACTCCTGTATAACTGGGTGCTGCACTAGAGATCTCTCATAGCCACTGTTTTTCAAGAAGCCATCAGCAACAAACAGTAAACTGAATGTCATATGCACACTGAATATGTAGACATTGTAGTCATAATGAGATACATATTCTACATGTAATAGAACACCTTGATAAGATAAACACGTAACTATAGTTTATTAAATATGTGTAGATCGTTTCTATTGATGAGGATGATAGGTTGATGAAGGTTAGACATCCAGGTAATAAGATACGCCTAAAAAATTACAAAATTACAAATTCTATCCAAGTTGCTTGAGTAATAATTTTGAGCGATGAGGAGAATAGATTTCAGAAAGCGAATAAAAAGATGATAAACGAATGAATGAATGAATGAATGTCAAGGTCACAACTTGGAAATTGTGAAAGGAAATAAGACTGATGACCATGTGATTATGTGTATTGTCAACTTATAAGCTGTTGAAAAGTTACCCGATGAGGGAAGTAGAGACTGAAGTGAAATCGAACACTACAGTAGAACAACGAGTGCCACAGGCTTAGACATATAGATGCGACGGATGGCATATACCGTGAGATTTGTAAATATATTTTTTGTCTTTTAAATATGTATCAATACTGTTATATTCTAAGTGTACTATGCTCTCCTATGGGAGGAATAAAGAAGAAGAAGGTCTAGAAGAATGAATTGATAGATGGGAGAATCCATCCTTTTTGGAATGTCTTATCGCCTCTTGTCGTCTCTTATCTTAGTTAGATGACAGAAAAGAAACCTGCTATTGAGAGTTGAGAAGTGTTTATGCAGCGCAGGTGGATGTGTATTACCTGTGGTGTATTGAAAGATGACCCCGGCGCGCACAAACCAAAGAATACTCCGGCTTTCATCTAAATCCTCTAACAACGCTAATCTCTACTTCTACAAGTAGGGAGAATGTCCAGCTGCCTAAATGTGTCGCTAGGTTTACCAGGACTACCTAAACACCTCTGTCATTGTTTGTGCCGCTTTCTGCTGTAATACCCTGAAAGGCTTTTAACGTATTTGCGTGGATCTGGATAGGAAACGAGGATAATGGTTAGTTAAAGCTTTCGTCTATTCAAGACGGTGTAAATAGTCAGCTGTGAAAAGTAGCAGACAATATTGTTCTCGTATTCATGAAAGGTTAGCCTGCGCGGTACATAGTTTATATCAACTTCCATTGCTTGATTTTTTTTCTTATACGTTTTGTTATGGATTAACAAGGATATGGGTAATTCTTTTGCTGCTATCATTTTGACCCGAAATTGCATCCATTTTATTCACTACTTTAATTGTAAATTTCATTTTTTTCTTGTCATCATTTCACTGCATCTTAATCTTTTGCTTCACAATTAAAAACTCTTACACTTCAGTTTATCAATTCCTATATTAAACTTTAAAGCCCCTCCTCCCTTTTAAGTTTAAAAAATGGTCTCGTACAAGACGACCCATTTCTCTTGAACAGAATCTGTACTTCCGATCCAAGAAAAGCTTGTTGTACGTTTAAACTGGAAAAATGATACCTTGGGAACAGGACATTTTTTCAGTCCCGGCAAAGACACGGTTCGGCTTCCTTAAAGTGCCCCGCATGACATGGTTATCTCTTTGTATCTTCTTTAAGACACCTTAAGTTGTTCATTGTTGCACGTTCTTCCTTCTGTACAAAGCTTCCTGTACGCCTCAAGCACTTAAAGCTTTGTCTATCTAGTGCGTTAGCAATGGTTCAACTATTATACCAAGGTTGAAATGCGATTTGAGATACTTTTCATTGAATTTCTGATTATCTTTCAAATGAATTATTTTATCATATAATTATAGTCTTGGCAAAGTTTCAGAATCATTCATGCGTAGAATTCGACGCCGAAACTATGCCATTTGTGCAAGCACTGAATAAAAGAAATGCCACGTACACATTCGGCCCTCTTTTTGTGCGTTCCTTTTATATGCTAATTATAAGTATGGAATTGATTAGAAACATGCACCATTGGTATCGATGGTTCTGAGATATATATAGAGAAATGAAACGAAATAGTTCTAGATAAACAAGGAAATGATATATCCACGCAAAACACACAGCATCGTGTTAGAATTTTGACAAGAAAATATCGTAGTATTCAAGCAAGATACACATGTAATTTGTATACACATGCCATGAAATAAAATGAATGTATGAAATACACATTGCATTATAAGTAATCTAAATAGGATACAGGATGAGCAACACTTTTTAGTAGAATGTAGTTTATACAACGAAGAGAGAGCTGCGCTTTATAAACTAATACAATGTAGGTTTCCCCATTTCATACATCTTGGCAACGTGGAAAAATTCATATTTCCAATGGCTTTAGATAAACCCTTGATCATTAAACACACCTGTACTTATATCTACACTATTACTAAGAAGCGAGAAGAGGCCAAATTAACGTAATCATTAGACTAGTGCAAGCTTATATTTGTATGTATATATGTGTGTATTTGCAAACTGTGATGTTTTCTGTTGTGACCTGTACTGAACTCAGTGGGTACGTGTGTGCAATAAAGGTATTCATTCATTGAATATTTAAGTAGAAAATAATAGGTGACTGTGTTTTTCTAAAATCAACGAGGCTTCCTCATTGCAAGCGTTAATACTATTTACGTGCCAAACCAATTGTTATCACAAGATGAAGTGGCGCAAATGTTGGCTAAATGAATCTATCCAAACAACCAATCATCTCCTCCACGGTGGTATTGGAGTGTAAGTCGCTTTAACAAAACACCGTAAGCCTACAATACGTGCCAAACGATCGGAAGGTAGGATTTTCCTCATGACGTCACAAAAACAAGATGGCGGCACCCATGTCAAGAAAACACCCTCCCACGATGCCCTGGATTATCCGCTATTGTGCCTCAGCGGATACAAGCGGTTGTCTGAAAATAGTCACATTAAGGTAGATTTAGGTGATAATCTTCGTGACAGCAGCACCTGGTCCATTGACTTTCTACTCAGCCAAACTCAATAAATTATTTTCAAATTTAAGTATCAAATTTCCTACACAAATCTGTTAAGCTTTCATTGGTCAACCCCGAGCATAAATTGAGATGCAGCTGCAAAATGACGATTAAAAACATATTAGTATGTATATCACTTATCTTATCACACGAATAAAGCTCAAAGTGATAACAATGACATATACGTTTACTGATACAAATTTAGTATTATCACGCTGAAACAGCTTTGAGTATGTATAGTTTGGTCTATATTGTCAAGATTTCGTTCCCGTGAACCGTTGTGTTTCTAAGGTTGACTTCTTAAGGAAACCCAAGCAATATTAGGGCCCAAAAATTGGAATTTGAAAGTCAATTTATTTAGTCATTTTTACACATGATTAGTTCAAACAACACTATCATAATGTATAGCGACGTCCATGATGCAAAAATATGATGTTGTGATGTGAGAAGTCACTGAAAATCATCGCCGGGGTTTTTGCAGGCTCATGAAACTAAGGGGATCATTGTACGGCTCGTTTTTGTGTGGTTTTGAGATGCTCAAAGTGTGAAGTTATTACGCAAATGTGCTAAACAGTGTTAGTAATTCTCAATACCATAAAGATTTCAACCTTTTTTTTATTTCCATTTTTGGGCCCTAGTATTGCTTTGGTTGCCTTTAATATAAATCGTCCTTCACCTTAGACGTGTAACGGTATAAGCGGTGACTTCTACTGTCACTGTGATTCTAGTTGTCATTGTTGTCAATCCATATGTCCGGACATCCAGGTTTACAAGACTAGCATTTATCCCTGAATAGTGATAGAAAGATTTTGGACAAACATACCAATTACGAGGCCTAGCGGGCTTTCGAATAAGTCCGAAAGTCGATTCTATAGATACGAATAGCCTTGTCACGAATTGCCCAGGGACAAAAAAGGAAAGTTATCTCGAACCAGTTTAGCTCAAATGAACTTAATGAACAGATGAGCTAATCTTCCAGTGGTCGTGACAGAGAAGACAGACGCTATGTACAGTATTTACAGGTTCATTGTACCGGGGAAATTCCCCTAGGTCTTTTCGACAAGCACAATGAACAGTGGACCACGGCTTAACGTCCCGTCCTGAGGACTGCGACCCTTTCCGGTAGCATGCATGTCGGGTGAGCGACACAGCCGGGATCGAACCCGGGGCTTCTAGTTCCGGAGGCAAGATCGCCAACCACTGGACTACGCACGCTACAGCCTTGTTCTTTTTCTTCTGTAGTGCCTTCACGGAATGAGTTATTTGACGGCACTAGAAATATTTGCTTGGCCGGTGTAGCGAAATGTAGTACATACACATGTAATGTAACGGAACGGACAAACCGGAACTAGGGACAAACTGTTCAACAAAGGTATTTGCCTGTGAGGACAAGGCACGACAAGGTTCACGGCAGTTTGACCGATTCTACAATGCACCTGGGGCAAGCTATAGTGACATGATGATTCAGACACTATAACGAACCTTAAAGTTTTGAAATGTTCAATGTGTTATCATCCCTTGGTTAACATGCATAATAACGAATTCCCTGCCAGTGATGGCATTTTATAAACATAGTATTTTAAACTTATTGCAAAAACCGTGCACCCTTGACAATGTCGTATGCAACAGCTCACACAGTGTTAAAATAGGCAAATATATAAATATTGTTTTGTTATTAAAAAAAATAACGATACTCATAATTAGCCCAACTTGAATCATGTCAAACCTAAGATAGTCATGCAGTTGTAGTGAATAGTTTTATTCCATACTTATGTCTTGTTCTATGTTAACTGTCGTTGCCAGACTTTGTACCTGCTACAATAGTCGTGCAATAAAGTTCCTCTTCTCCTAAAACAAAATAAAAACAATATCGTGTAGGTGCAATAAGTTGACCACCGAATAATACAGACAATGTTAGATATCCTACAAGTTGGTGTATAGATGTGTGCGTTTTGTATTATGCATTAGTATAAAACAGGACATTAACACTACAATCAAAGCATCGCTACTACACATATGGATGGTTCCAGCTATAACTATCACCTGTCCGCAACACCGAACACCAGTGGAAAGTTGGCGGAGCGAGGATGAAAAAGCATCCGTACTCTTTGAACAGACCGACACGGTTTACGCACGCTTAGCGCTCTAAAACTTTCCGGTCCACAAGCTTTCCCGTCTGTTTGTGCCTGTCCATTTTGTTACAGTGACCTGTGAAAGTGTTAGATAGATCTTCTGCGAAACAAGTAATGGTGCTTTTACCACATGAGACAGGTGGTAAATTTTTGTTGCAGATTCCAACTGTTTATACTCCAATCTTTTTACTTTTTGATATCTGATAAAAGTGTGGACTAGAATGCATATATAAATTACTTAGCAATGAAGAAAACAATGTGGTTTGATGTGAACAAATTTTGATTTCATACAACTGTATTCATGTTCCTTCCGGTGTAAGGCTAGGAATAAAAAGATAATGTTTTCTACTTGAAATTGTTCCGCTTATCTTGAGTTCATATTACGTTGTGTTCATTGGGTGCCTGAACGAAGAGTTGTTTTGCTGGGGTTTATTTTCTTTAGTTGCGAAGTATTACTGGCTTTTGAGTGTGAATCAAGGGAACCATGTACACGGGATGAGTTGTTCTTTGTACCAGTGAAGCACAGACTACCAACGTGAAAGAACCAAACATCGAGTGGACGCACACACACACACACGCACATACACACATGCACACGCACACACACACACACGCACATGGTGACATACACACAAACACACACATACATAAACACACACACACACCTACATACACGCACAAACACAAACAAATATGCATACACACACGCACAACACACACGCACTTATAAACACATGCACACACAAATACACATGATCACACATCTTCACACACACACGCACATACACACACACACACACACACACACACACACATACAACATACACATAATACTAACATGTGCAAATTGTATGACTGAGTGTACAGACCTAAATGTGCGATATATCCAGTTATCTAATTGCATTATTATCAGCAACAATATATTTTGCAGAAAGCTTCAGTGCAGGCTATTAAAAGGGCATCATTTTATAGGTTATCATTTAATGCTAACTAAAACGCTGGATGTTTTTATGGCTGGCGTCCTTTGGAACATTTTTGCGCTTATGCGTTCTTTCCTTTGTGTTTCCATGTGCCGTTGGTTTAGCAATAGTTTATACAGGGAAACAATTTCCATTGTGCTGTTATACATATTCCATTGTACATTTGAACTTTAAATGTATAGTACCGGCGTCATACGTGCTTTGTTTGCGGGCTATGCGGTCACAGACCTCAAAAGCATCCGAACACCAGCCGGAAAGGCTGTCATTGTCTGATTCACACAAAAATGCTTGTGGCTATTTCTACTGACATTTGAGTCTGTATGGCGGTGGCTGGATGACTAATATGTCAACTATCTCAATAAGGCTTCTTTAAAGGCATCCAAAGCATTGTATGAGGCTTCAAAACTGGAAATATTCTAGTTGCTGTAATCTATATGAAATTGACATTTAATGTCACTGTTTACCACATTTGCGTTCGGATTTCTTATCAAAAGTGCTCAAAATCGGCACAAAAATTAGCTACATGGTGATCTTTTAGTTTCACGCACCTAGTGTAAATAGACCGATGCCATTGCCCCGCCCGCCTCCGTCAAAACGTAGAAATGCGAAGTTAAAACATAAAAATGCAAATATTTGATTGACTTGCAGTCTCTCTTTCATGGGTCGAACCGATAACTGTGGTGGACAGTCAGGATCAGTCTACCAGGGCTTGTATTTTCCATCAGTTCTCACCACACAACGACATCGTATCTTTGCTCCTTTAATGTTGATATGCGATAGTATATTGAAACTTACTACATGCATGTGTAGGGAAGACTAGAAATGGGAGTTTTTTCTTCATGCACGTTTCAAGCCTCATAAAATGCTCTTGATGCCTTTAAGCATTTCAAAACGTATTCACCTCAGTAAGAAAGACGGTATATCTGTTTTGTCAACGATACTTTTGCTGTTAAAGAAACCTATTGAAATTTAGCATATTTGTGAGGTAGATCAACCGGTGACTAGGTACACGTGTGTGCGTATATCTAAACAAACAAAGCACAGATGCCACATATTTGCTCAAATTAGAAAACACGATGTTTTAATAACTTTACGTGGTTGAAAAGAAATAGTATACTGATCAACTATTCGTGTATATTAATATACTGATTTTTTTAAGTTTCCCATATTGAAGATGTTGCACCGTGCCATGAGAATAACAATATAGATCATAGATTATAGAACTGCTTGTATTGATCTTTGCACCTTATTCTAATTCCTAACAAAAACCGAATCATATTTTGACTACACATCTACAAATCATTAGCTTTATGTTTCATGGATGTATGATTGAAATTTAGGCGTTTTTTTTTTAACAACACTGGTCAATGGTATATTCATAAACATTTGGAACTTGACCATTGTTGCTGAAAGTTGCCATGTTTTCAATTTGCTTTTCGGTTTTTCAATCACCATAAACATGTTAGTCGAGCCTACCTTAATACGAGAACATGCGTTTCTTAAAAACTGGAATTTCGTCACGTTTTGACATTAATTTGCTTTTCGAGAAAATGCCATCTACGTGTTTGAATATGATAAACAATCTGAATATATATCATATGCTATCTGCCTGAGGAAAAAGACGTGCTATGCTTTATTCTACCACACTTAAGTGATCTGAGTTTATCACTGCATAACTGAGAAAAAATATAGTGTCTTCATAACGGAAAATATTACACACAAAAACAGTCCTCTTTCTCCAACCAATTTTGTTACTAAAATGCTTGGAATATAAGTTTTACACATCATTCCACAAGGCGGGAAAAATTTACGCACCATATTAATATAAGAAATAAATCACTTATTTTCCAATGTGTAAAATTGATGGTTTTATCTATGCCATATGTTGTGTATTTTATCATATTTCCATATCTCTGGCAGACAATAGAAATAGTTGACATATACATAAAGAGGTCATAACAACTTCTGGTAGGAGAATTTAATGTATAGCCAAAAAAGGAAATATTTCTATACAACCAGATACATTTCAGACTAGTTCATGGTAAATACATGGAAACACGTAATCTATAACGTTGCAAAAAAGCTTAATTTCTGTTGTTAAATTGTTCCAAAATCCAAGCATTCAAACCAAGTAAATACAAAATTGAATGCATAAAATGCATTTGAATATCATATTCACGTTCTCTCAAACAGCTGTATACTTAAAGTAAATACCATAATGGAAGATATAGTCTTTGTAATTCAGTTAGCATTTACGGGGTTTCTTAACAATCATTAGAAAAAGACACAAATGATACACTAACCCGAAATCAATTCGGTGCGCCCTCTGTAGTTTAGCATAAGAAAATCCGCCATCTTGGTACAATTTGCTATCAAACAATGACCGCAAAATTCAACACAGCGGGCTTCTCAAACCCTGCTGTTAAAGTACATGACGGAAGAATGTAGATTTTGATCTTCAAAGAGAAGAGATTGACCTATGTCAGAGCGTAGGTGTGCTTTTTGTATTTTCTTCTTTTCTCTCGCAGCGAGTGAGTCATAATCATTCCTCGAGCCTCACCCAGGTCTATCCCGTGCCGGCGGGGTGAAACGGTTGACCGATGGAGAATGTGGGAAGGTTCGGTGAAGATGTGCGAATCCATTGGAAAGAATTTTAACAGTGTACGAAATGAGCTGAGAGGGCGTGAGTGGGGACAAAACGTGGTTAAAATGTAACTAAATCTCGCATACTTTTTCAATTAAGTGCCATGTTAAACGAAGTCAAACCGTACTCGCCCAAACAAGAACATTATGAGCAACATCTAATAATTCGTCAAAACCATTCAAAATTCTCACTTAGCTTAGAATGCTTGTCACCGCTTTCCTTTTGAAAACTTGTCATAAAAACAGAATTTTTCTGAGAGCATGCAATTGACAACAAAGAATAAAACTGAATTAATCATCTTTCTTTTTTGTTTAGTCTACACCAAACCCCACATGTTGGTAGAAAAATAGTCCATGAAATTGTCCAAATAGCCTGAATAATATAACAAAGAAAATTACCTGCCACTGAATGAGAACTTGCAACCTTTTTTGTAACTCGGTAGCCGGCTTAACTCCTCTAGGATATTTTGAAGTCTATTTGGCCAACTTGTACTATTTTTCCAGTAACCTATAGAGTTTGGTAGAAAATTAACAAAATCTGATTAACAATAATATACATTTGTTTTTGTCTTATTTTGTTTTAGCCAGCAATGACCAAACTGCTGTCTTTGATTCAACTCCAAGTATTTCTTCCCATTAAAGAAATACGCCAATTCACTATATGCATCAATCGTGTACTGTCGTCCTTTTTCGTATTCCTTCGGAAAGGCACTTCGGCTCCCTTCGGGAGTAATTACGAGATTACCGTCTGCGTACACAAACCTCTTGATGTCAATTGTCGTCATACGTCGGCAACTGTCGTCATCCGTCGGACGTCCTCGGCAATCTTCGCAATCACTTCGGTAACAACGGCCAATCGAACGCCGAAAACTACACAATAGCGTCGTCATGGCTCGGTAGGTTTCGGAAGTGGTTCGTGTGTAGCTTCGTCAGGATCTTCGACGCCTCGGGCTTCGGCTAATAGCTCTCCTTTGTTCGCGCTGTGCTCTTACGGTAATGATGACGGCGAAAGGTACCCCACATAGAGAGACAACAGCCCCGGGCAATGTCTATTCTGTTATCTGAAGGATTCCAGAGGTCACAACGGTCAATCTTGTCTATTCAACGGTTACACAACGAACTGTGTACGTAATTGAAGCTATGCATGTTACGCGCTTCCAACGATGACGTCTGTTTACAAGTGTCCATGGAAAAAAACACGACACTCTCTTCTAATACTTTATTTCCCTAGTACATTTCATCACGTCACATAATATGACGTGCCTATCTTAGTGAGTTTCCTTCGTAATCGTTACTGATATCTTAAGTGTAAAGAGATAACACATGCCATAGTTTAAGACCCATGGACTAGGTCCTTGACCTTTCAAGCTGTACGCTAAGACATTTCCACCCTACACAGCTTAAGAATTTTTCTACCAGATTCTACAAAGGAAATGAAAAACGGGACAGTTGTGAACATATTTGAAAAGATTGTAAGATATAATCTAAAGATAATGTAAAATATCATAATCTATCTATCCTTGTTTTGTTTTCAAAACATACAAACTGCGGTTTAGAATCCATCGCAAACGTTTTTTAAACTCTTTTTTACAGATTATCTTGCAACTGAGGATGCATTGTTTTTGTGTCATTTCACCATATTCAACATACCAAATTGATATCGAAAACTGTGTAGAAACTACCAGTAGGTAAAAGTTATTTTGTTAACTTTTAACTCTACATTTTCGTCACACAGGGCAGTCTCCAAGCAGATACTGTAATGGGAAAATGTGCGTTCTCTGACTCGCTTTTTTTCTCTTTTCTTTCTCTGATACACATACATGAAAAGAACGAGTTTGAAAGTGTTAACCAACTAGTACTGCTTCATCCCTACATCTGCTTGCAGATAAGTCGCAAAGACGCTTGTGTTATTATAATATTGTAGCCTCCTTCGCAGACTTCCTAGAAAGGCGGCGTATATATTTGGGGGAGGGGGGGGGGGGCACGGGAGGGGGGGTGACGCGATTTCTTACACGGGCCAAGGGAGTTATGTTGCCGAGGGACCATTTCCTTTCTATCCAAGCAGAGCATGGGTTTCGGCTGGTTTCGGCGTGTTTTAAGGCGTTTTTGACGGGCTTTCTACTTTGTCATCTTTTTTGTATAAAAACGCCTAAAAACACGTCAAAAACAGCCGAAACCCATGCTCTGCTTGAAGAATAGAATCAACATGATGATATGATGATTTAGATATCCAGTTTAAACCATGTTGACTGAGGAATCAAACTGGCGACATTTTCGTGTCGTTAAATCTAAGTGAAGACACGTGGGGCTCGCTGCGAAGGTCTCCGAACTCACACGAAGGTCATAAGAAGGTCCCAAATCTGTTTAACCTTGTCTTGCACAGTTTTTCGTCTAACACAATGTGTGACGTCTTCAAAGAACACCTTACGGCACTGTCACAATTGGTAGGTCGTCGTAGGAATTTGATGTCGTAAAATTTTCAAGCACGCTAGTTGTGACAAAAGCAAGACAAGCTGTCCCGTCGGACGAGACAGCTGAATTTTGCAGGGACACCCCGACCAATCATATCACATGAATCGCATTGAAACTCAGATTCGTATCAGCCATTTCCCAACAAATCGCTTTCTAACTTGCGTTAACGACTACATCTGACCAAACAAACTCGCCAGTGAGATGGTGGAAGATGTCAGCTTCCTAAAGACGTTTTTAGATTGACAATTTTGGCACTTTGGAAGTAATTGAATCCGCTGGCAATTTAACGTTTAGAGAAAAGTAGTAGAAACTAGAAGGTAAATCGCGGGCGGATTCAAGTACTTCTAAAGTGCCAAAATTGTCAGTCTGAAAACGTCTTTTGGAAGCTGACACCTTCCACCATCTCACTGGCGAGTTTGTTTGATCAGATGTAGTCGTTAACGCAAGTTAGAAAGCGATTTGTCGGGAAATGGCTGATACGAATCTGAGTTTCAATGCGATTCACGTGATTTGATTGATCGGGGTGAGGGAACATGCATGGTAATTCCACGAACACCCTCCGTTTGGGATCGAACGACGATCGTAAGACCTTTATTTCTGACGCCGGGAACCTTAGCGTAAAAACATAAATGAGCAAGCTACCATACGGTATTTGTATAAATGAAAATAATGGCCTCCGACGACGTTTTTAACAACTCAATTAAATTAACTTGTAATATCGCGAGCAAATTACTGATTTGAAACAAGAATAATACCAGCTATCATACGGTACTTACATAAACAAGTTTTGATAAAGTATTGATGTAAATAACTCCCTACGACCTCATCAAACTGCCAACTTGATAATCCGTAAAGACAGCCACCGTTGTATTTACTGATAGACTGCTAAGTAAGTCAATGCACTTTAGATGAGTGTTGTGTGTACAGGGAACACAATTCCACCCCAACACACTTAAAGAGCTTGCCTTTCAAAGTAAACTAGAGTACAAATGTCAAAGACTACAGGAGACAATGAGGTACAATGCCTCTTCCGTTGGTGCTTGACATGCTAGCTTGTTTAAAGGTCGACCCTTCTCTTTTTGTTTGGGTTTGCGTAAAGACTGGCACGGTGAACCGAAACGGGTTCACTTACAGCGGCCAGCTCACTTCAAAAGGGTGGGTTGTGCCGGTGTTATTGTAGACTTCAAGGTACAGAAATTAGGACGTTTTTTTCTCGCAACAGGACGGTTCCAATGTAGGAAAACTGAGGGGTGTTCCCGACGATATAATCAAAATCAAAATAATGTATGTACATGAACTACAGATAAAAAGGGCCAGTGTATAGCATTCTTTCCTGGGCGCTATCACATAAACCATTGCTTCTTGATTAAAGCAAACGATTTCAAGTCGGGAAGGTGTTATGCTATTACTCTACATTGAAGTCGAAGGTAACTTTATATTTCCTCATTTCAGGTGTGGTTTCCACCATAATCACTCTTAGTTCAGCTGTACCTACTAAGAAAAAAACATCAATTTACTGTTGATCTTAATTCCATGCGGTTTTGATCGACTGCGTGGCTTCATCCTAAATGTGTCCATTTTTTTAAACAATAGATGAAATGTAGCAGATTATTTGTACGTCATGTGTTCGGTGTTAACCATTTAGTGTGCGTAGTAGTCGGGAAAATTTCCTGCGATATTCACAAAACCTCGGCCTAGCTCAATATGTTCTATATACTCTTTTTTTTTGTATATCTATACTGATTCCATAGCTATTACAGTATCGAGAAATAGTGGGTCCATCTCATGAGCTCATCATGTTGTATTGTGTGCATTGTCGTATGGTTGTTGTTTTTGTTTTATTGTATTATTTCAGTCCAAACTTGCTGAAACAACTGTGCAAATCCGTGATAGAAGATCCAGCTTTACTCTTAATAAAACAATGTAATCACGCTAGATTTCATCCAAACGTTTGTCTACGTCTATAATTCGGTCATCTGAAGACCATATCATGTGTTCCATATTTCGAGCTGTGTAAACGTTTCAAACACAAGAAACAGACGGACATTGGGACTACATGTATATACGTTCGGGCCAAATGTTTCAAACTTGTAAACGAATAGCACGCATAGTTTCAAAATTTTATCCAGTTGCTTGAGTAACTATTTTGGGCGTATCTTGTTACCTGGATGTCTAACCTTCATCAACGAATAGCATACATCTTTTTTCAACTTTATTATCTTCATTGTAGAGCTACTAGACCTAAATATGTTAATGATATATTCCTGGTAGTTTGCTGCACAATACCATATAAGGTTACGTCTCAGCAGGTCCCTGTCTATTTGAACTATCGAAACAACATTTCGACTTACAAGTTAAGTCTTCTATTGTTTGGCCCTAATAATTACGTTAAGTCAATCAGCCAACCACGGTGCTTGGCTCTAATAACGACGTTAAGCCAATCAGCCAACCACGGTGCTTGGCAGGTGTCAAGACTCTTGTTTTCTCACCCGCTTCTAATATTTGCATGAGCAAACACAACCAATGGAGCGTAAGTAATACCACGAACAAAAGAGCTTCGTTAAATATTTTATTGACAAAAAGGCACAGGACTTACAAATAAGGCTTTGTTTTCATTTTCTTGCCACATACAGCATGCTTGTATTCTTACCAAAGCTTCATGTTTTTTGTACTTTTCTCTCGGCATATATTACATCATTTTCTACATCATTCTTACATGCGTACATACATACATTTAGAAAAATTGACAGCGCTCTATAAAATATTTACAACATTCATCATAATAACCTGCATCAGGCAATATACAAATTGATTTCGCTAAAAACGTTTCGTGGAGCTTCGTAAGTGAGCAAGCCGCTAATGATATAAAATATAGATGCATTGTCTGACACCATTTTACATTCTACAGACTTGCATAGCAAAACTAGCTGTGTATTTTTGTGATTATCAGTTTTTGTGTACGATCTTATCATTAGCACATATCCGATTCAAGCAAACATGTCTTCTCACCGTAAAAGAAACATGTAATAAAAATGACAACATTCATATAGACTACGTACAATCGCATCGATTTCCAAGACCACTTGTTGAATTGAAGATTTCTTTCCAAAGAGTTAAAAACAAGGATCCCACCATCGTTGCACTTAAATAGCACCTGAACAAATTCCTTATTATCTCCGATGTTTTGGTGTCTAATCGCCATGACCTGAACACCTAACAATGCTTATATCCTATTTACAAAAGGGTAATTTCTCTTAAAGTCCATCTAAGACCCGTCACCAAACTTAAAAAATAAGTGGCTCGTTTAAGGAAGTAGGTTCCTGAGATATACAAAAAGAAGCTCTAAAGAATGACTATCTTGACTTACAATTTGTACAAGTAGAGACTTGTCTATCTATACACAGTCAGCATCTCAGTAAATAGCAGTTAAAAGCTTTTAAAGATTCAACTAGTGGCCTGCACTTTTTCTACGCTGTACATATCTTACCTTTTTTGGTATATTGCATTTTCTTTGGGGGGGTGTCATCGAATCTGATTATCTTTGCAATTTCAATATCTTTTCAATAAATTCTCTCCTTTTTTGGCACTTAGCTTAGCGCGTTCTTCAGGCCTCAACACTGGCATTAGTGGTCCCTTATTCCTTTAAGTAAAGCACCATGATCTTTCGAACGACAAAAACTTTCCACAGTAAAAGCTTTGACATCAAGCATCTTGTAGAGACATTTTTTACGTAGACAGCAACATATAAGTAGTTCAACTTAAGTGCACCGACAACAATGTACGGTGTCTGCTAAATATCGGCAAGTAGACAATTTTCGTAATGGGCATAACAATGGCATTATCTATCCAACAATGGAGTGTTAAACATTTAACATGGCATTATCTATCCAACAATGGAGTGTTAAACATTTAACATGAATATATATATATATATAGAAATGTAAAGATATAATATATAAAAGATTGCTTGGTGTTTACATATGTCTCTTCATGTGTAGGGTGAGATGGTCTGACCGCGAGAAGGATCGATCGCACAGCTGACACTGGAACGGCCTGACGCCGGTGTGTTTACGGTAGTGACGGGTGAGCTCGTCCGACCGCGCAAACTTCCAGCCACAGCCTTCCCAGTTGCAGTGGTATGGCTTCTCACCTGTAGAAAGCAAAGCAAGAAATGTAACGTTAGACTATGTGTCTCAGTGCCACAGTGACAAAAGGTAGTGTATGCTGTCTGAAACGTCTGACTGTTTCAAAATCTTATCCAGTTGCTTGAGGAACAATTTTTGGCGTATGTGTCTCAGTGCCACACTGACAAAAGGTAGTGAATGCTGCCTGAAACGTTTGACCGTTTCCAAACTTTATCCAGTAGCTTGAGTAACTGTTATATTGCGTATCTTACTACCTGGATGTTTAACGTTAATCGACGTATACCAAGAAATTTAAGCGTAGCTCAAGAAGAATGATCGAGAATTCTACATGTGACATGTTCAAATTCTGCCACGTACGCTATAACATGAAAATGACTACCCATGGTCAGACAACAATGATTGAAATGAAATCATCTTTGAAAATCTTTCAAAACGTTTGAAAAATGTAACGATAGTGGTATTCTAAAAAAACATTCATGGAAAGGTATATGCTAACAAATTAAGAGATTCAACACGAGCCAACTACTTCAATATGTGCTTGTAAAGTACCGTGGAATGTAAACTATGCACCGCCCACGCAGTGGTAAGAAAAGCACGTTATCTTACCTGTGTGTGTTCTTGTGTGCGCCTTGAGGTGAGAAGACTTGGTGTACACCTTCCCACAGCCCGGGTACTGGCAGGTGTGCGTGGGTTTCTGCCCGTTGTTCTTGGCCCACCGTCTCCGCTGCCTCTTGGGCTTCTCTTCGGTGGGGATGGCGGACGGACAGGCCTTACCGCCGCCGAGCAGATCGACTAGCGGCGAGGAAGGCGGGGTGATGACCATGTTGTGCATGTTGTGCATGGTCTGAGACATCGGGTGCCCGTTCTTGTCTACCCCTCCTTGCCTTCCGTACGACGCGGGGAAGTTGATGACTCCCCATGCCTTGTTGGACGCGGCGTTGCTCGGTGTCGGGTGGCGTTGCCCCCCGAAGGTTGCCAGCTCGCTCTCCGGTGTGGTGGGCGGGGACATGTTCTGGTGGTGGTACTGGGATGATGTTTGACGGACACCTTGCCGACTGCTGGCGATTTTACTCAGCTCCTGTAACTCCTTCAGTTTCTGGAGTTGAGAGAGAGGCAAGAGCTTTGGCCTCTGGGTCTGTTGCGACTGGGGGAAGTAGTTGGTCGGGAGAATCCCCTCGGATTTGGGCACAACCGCGGCAGTGTTGCTGTAGGCTTGCGATGTCGGGGCGTGTTGTTGCTGCTGTCCCTGGGCCGTCGTGAACGCGGGGAAGTTGTGTGAATACCACGTCGAGTTGGGGTAACTGTTCTGCGTGCCTTGTGGCACCACCCCGGCGTTCAAGATGAAGTCGAAATCCAAGAGTTCGCTCAGATCTTGTGGTAGCCCGCAGGTCTTCTGCTCGGGGAAGGCGGTGTTTGTGTTTGTGATTTGTCGGGGAGGGGCGGGCGCCACTGTCGGGGAAGCGCCGCTCATGTCTTGTCCCTCCATGTCGCAACTGTTCAGCGCTTTCTGGATCAGGTCCGTCGTTTCCGTGAGTTGACTGGTCTGATCGTTGAAGATTTCTTCCAGCACGCTGTTGAAGGCGGTTTGTAGAACGTTTCGCTTGAGGCTCTCGTGAGCCGGTGGCGGGTTGGACGACATGAAGGTCTCGGGCGCGATGACGCTTCCTCCCGTCGACGAGATGCCAGAATCGCTGGCAGCGTCGCTCTCGAGCTTGGCCGACTGGGGCGAGGCCGGCGATCCCACATCGGTAGATTCTCTCCTCATTCTCTTACAGGCCACCGTCTCGTCGTCTGCCTCCCTCTTGATCTTCAACATGACTTCGCACTTGTACTCTACATCGGCGGGCACGCCCAATTCTGTCTCGGGGTCACTCCAGCCGTCTTCCGACAACCCTCCGCAAGGCGACGCGCTGCTCACTCCGGACTTGTACAACGGGCTCTCAAACGGTGGCACGTCTTCGTACAGCAAACTGTCCATATCAAGCCACACCTGCGACAGATAAAACAAGTCAGATGGGTCAGAAAAGGTGTAAGATACACTGTTGTTGTCAGGCTCCGCTCAGACTACGTGCTCCCGCTACCCCGCTGGCGCACACAATGGACTAATATATGACAGGAGGAGCCGTTTGTTTAGCGGTGAATGGGACGACCCACCGTCATCAGAAGGTGTGCTGGCGTCAGTACCTGGGAGCGGGAGAGCGCAGAAATTCCTCCGTAATTACCCCCACTTCTCCTTTCAGTAAATAACACGGTTCGCTGCGCACACACTATTGTCTCTGTCCGACGGACAGCGAAAAATATCAGCGCCTGCGCATTGGGACCAACAAGTGTTGTTTTTTATCCGTGCAGCGTATCGAAGTTGTCTGATGGCCTGTGAAAGGGCAATGATTGTCTCACCGTAAATTCGACTTGTCTACCTGTGGGACACCTGAGCTCATTTGCATAAAGCGACTATCCTTGTCCTTTCGTGCCGAGGACAAATTAATTTTCTCGTGTGTGACTCAAAAACACGAGAAAGCAGCGAAAAACAAAATCGCGACTGCTAAAGCAGCAAAAAATGCATAATTTGACGTTATTTGAATCTCTAGACAACGCATTGTTTCGCATGAGCCAAGAGAGTTGACTAAGAATTTCCCATCTTTTGTCTGTTTGTTTTTCTACGATTACAAGAAGTCGATACGATCTTTGCTCGCGGGGTGTACTCTCTAAAGAAATCGTGAAGGAGTCGTTCCGAGAGGTACTTAGTTTACAGTGGTCTACACGGGTCGCTACGCACGGCCTGGTACTTCCCGTAGGAAGGGGACTCTCGTACGCGTGCTTGGTTCTACTAATGCCTCCCTTCCTACGCTCACCTGTCACGAAAGTGGGGTTAAAACAACACTCCACCGCCGCGGGATGGCCCACATACAACACTGACGTCAATCCAGGGACAAGAAAGAAGAAAAAAACGCCGATTCAGCGAGGGTTGTAAAAATGTGATCGTTTCTTAACCACTCAGCGAAAAACTGTCTGATTTTTACGCTTGGTTGTGAAAAGTTTGGTTTCCTGTTGAAAACAATTTCTGCATCATATGCTCGGTTTACAGGTGTATTAAACAGACAGAAAACAACGATTTATTCGTGTCGTATGGTCTTTCTAAGCGTCGCCCTAATCGTAGAATTCATTTGAGAGTTATGACTGACCTCCAAAAGTTTCAAAAATCGTCTATAGACCTTACAGAAACTTGCCACTAGAGAAACTACGCGACAAATTTGTTATAAAAAGGGACTGGCTTGCCAGAAGGGTTATTTGTGCATCCTAATTCAAGATAAGGACCGCAGAATTGGTCTCATAAAACAGGCATAAATTAAGCTCGTTTTTTTTCCGTCAGCTGGACAAAAGTTAGGAAAATAAACATCTGATAAAAATCGCCCCTTCGCAACAGCCAATCGCTGTAACGTACTTTTTTCAATGAAAAGATCCAAACATATTTTGCGGACGTTATGTAAAAACTTGCGTCTTTTCTGTCCTTGTAGATTCGAGAGCATAGCTACAGGACTTTGTTTTTACGTATTTTCTCAGGTGGAAAATTCCATGATAATTGACCTCGCGTTCAACAATGTCAGTGCGTACCTACGTGCGACCTTTACGAAAAGACAAGTCGTAATGACCACGGACGCCTTGGCACAGTTAGCGTGACAAATACAGGGATGAGGAAACAAAAATGGGGGAGGGGGAGTTAGCGGCATAATAGTATTGTATGCGAAGCAATTAAAAGATTATTAAAATTACTCTCTTGTCGTATAAAGTGCCCAATGTATTGTTCTGACTTTCATTCTGGAGCTAATTTTATATTCGCTGTTTTCGTCAAATTTTTGGGAGGTCTAAGCGTTGGCGGAAACTTAGCACGGAAAGTAAGGTTTAGTAACATGTGCATTTAATCTGCCGAAGGGGGGAGGGAAGAATTAAAGCCAGATTTCTCGCTACATGTTATGGCTATTTCACGCGAAAGGCTTACAGAAATGCATAGTAAATCCACCTACGCTATGTGAAGCCATTTCACGGCCAAACCGTGGTAGCTATTGGGGGAATGTCAAAGTTACGCGGCTTGAAATAATTCTATTTTAGAGCTGTGCTCTAGAAATTAGCTCTAAAAATAACTCTTACTTTAGTTGCCACCTTTTTTGTCAAATGGTAGTAAATGATATATCTAAACGTCTACAATATTCTTTATTTCCTGTATGTTTTTAAGATGAATGCTAATTTTGTCAAATGGAAGTAAATGATATATCTAAACGTCTACGATATTCTTTTTTTACCTGCATATTTTTAAGACGACGACTAATTTTGTTGTGTAGCCGCCTTTGTCGATATTCAATCAGTTGTTAGATTTACTGATAAGAATTTTGAAAATTCCCTTGTATCTCCAAAATAAACATTCTATTGTTTATCCAGAATGTCTGGAACACCTGCGGACAACAATAAACAGGTGAGCGTACTTCACAACTACCTGGGTCACTTTAAGAACCCTCTAGGGATCCTTGATAAATAGGTAATGACAAATACGCCATTTTTTTACACCTTTTGAACAGAAAAAAATAGCCTACGGTGAGACATAGATTTCCCATGGGCTCTTCATAATCCATCAGTTCTGTATAGAGTAAATACTCGCGTAGATTCCTAAAATTCCATGAAACGCGACCATTCACGGTAAAAACACCGCCATAGTAACGGCCATGTTTGGTTGATAAATAGTCCAAAACGGTGAAATTGATGGAAAAAATATGTTACCTGACACAGTAGACGTTTTCGTGCGGTTCAGGCCTTTTTTTCTTCTTCTTCTTAAAAAAAAACACTTGAAGAACTAAAGACGCAATGCTTAAGAGTAAAGAATGACGGCAAGGAACTGTATAGCACGGCTGTGTAAGTAAAACCCACTGCCACGCCCCCACACGTTCTCAGTGGTATGTCTCTCTCTCAACACGATACTATGATTCATACTCGGCTGTTTTTTTCCAGAACTACCGCATTCTGATATATGAAAAACAGATTAACATTTCCCTTTGAGCTATAGAATTGCAACAACCGTTCCTTTTTCTCTAGAATCAACCGTTTGGTTTGGTTTAAAAGCGAAGAGGTAGTGCCACACGGTACGCAAAGTGAAAACTGTCACCTTGAGTTTTGATATATATAGCCCTGTAACGATTCACATCTGTTTCATGGGATAATCGATTGACATGTATCGTCATACTGAAAGAAATGTGACGGTTACGGCGTCAAAAGTCAAATCTACTGCGTGCACAGAAATGACAAGACGGCCATGTTGCGAAACTAGAAAAATCGCTGTCATGTCAACATGGTTAATTTGAGTAGCGTCGGGTGTGGGTCTTGGGGGATGGTACAATGATTACAATCGCAGTGGTACGGTATGAAATGTCATGCTTGTCCATCGATTTGTTATTCTGCCCCGGCCTAACACAAGCATGTTGGAGATAGCTCGCACATGGTCCCCCTTGCCCCGGTCTGCCACCCCGCATTCCATTACACAAACGAGGTCAAATGTCAGCCGGCACTTACCTGTCTAAAACAGGTACATCCCACCACAAAAAAAATCTAGACACGGAATAGCAACTTATCATTCGTGAGAAATCAGTGCTGCAGTTGGATGGGAGGGTTTGAACCACAGTTTCGGCGATGTCAAATAATTTTTTCTTGCGGCGCTCTAGTTTTAAGTAGTAGGTTCTTTGGCATGAATGGGGACATGCGACCCTTAATGAATCAATGAATGGGGATTCCTTCTTACCTGTTCAAGGTAGGACGAGCGATCCTCGAAACTGTCGTTAAACGTCGGGCTCTCAGCTCCCTCCGAAAACAGTGGATCCATCATAAGCGGCATGTCTGTTGGCGTGTTCTCCTGCACCCTCTTCGCACACGGGGGTCACTGGTTCGGTTCCTGCGAGAAGCGGGCAAGAGAGTAATCCAGTGTGAAGTGCACTAGAAGAAGCCTCACAAACAAACTCGCGGGTACAGGGGTATTCCACTTTATTCGTCCGCTCCCCCCGCTCCTATTGGTCGCTAAGGTAAATGTTGAGCTTGGCTGGTAGCCAATCGGAAGTCTGGCTCAGAGGGGAGTGATTAATATTCATGAGCTAAGCCTGGTCCATATGTATGAGGCTCCCATTGGTGCGTATTTTTAGCACAGTATATAAAGCGCGGCGGGCCGGGAGAGCGGCGTGTCAGTGTCTCCCCGGTCAGCACACGGCGAGGAGCTCCCAACGCCTCCGCACTAATATCGCCATGGCGACGACCCAAACAACCATGGCGGACAATGGTTCTCCTTTGCCCCTTGACGTCACAAGTACGTCATAACCCCAACCCGACCTAAGCGCGGCATGTCGAATGCAAACACACTGACAAGAACCGCGGCCGCTAATGTTAGACGCAAGGCCCTTTCTTATCTCTATTGCTGGCACGTCTGTATATATATACGCACGCAGGGGCGTAAAAAAGTCATTAGTGGTGGGTATAAGGGGCTTTGCCGTGTTTACACTTACCTTAGCCCTTCCGATGGCACAGATGTGAGGACTAGGGGTCTTTGGACAGGTAACACGTAATGTAGGCTTAGTGTACGGGGGTGGATGTTATAACATACCATAACCTACTCTAACAATTAACTCCAAAATTCCTATCATTGCTCAAAAAGGTCCCTCCCTCGCTCCTTTTATATATCCTTTAAACAGGGACAAAAAAAGATTTCAAAATAATCAATCAGTTCTTTTGCCGTCCTTGTCATTTTGAACTGAACTTTTTCGTCTCAGGCTTTTAGATAGATTATGTTGCCTTGTGAATAATAAGATCATGTAGCCAATTTTAAGATGTGATTGTTGGTGACCCTAAATATGATTCCAAAGTGTTTCTTGTGACTTATTTTTGTTGCTAAGGCCCATTGATATACAAACAACGTGTAATTCAGATCTACGCGTAGAAACTTTTAGAAAGTCAACTTTCCGTGTAGTATGGACACTTCTTGCCTTCAGGACTGACAATTTGCGATGTTGAGGAATTTGACATGAATCTAAAGCGAACACAATAAAGTGCTAGCGTTACGTTATCTTGAAAAGTTGGACCATTTCAAATATCTTTACACAATACTTTGAAACAAAAAAGGGAACAATTCCAAAACTTCGCAAACACACTGGTATGAAAAGAAAGTCGCGTCAGTTCTCCTTCTTCTCTTGAAGTAAACTTTGTTTCAATTGTTTCTAAAGTCCCCCACGTCCCCGTAATCTGATGTAATCCGCTATGATGTAAACACCCGAGACACCGATACATTTTCCCAGGACAACTACTGTAGCGTTAAATACCTACTATGTGGTTACAAGAGACAGAGATAACAAGCGTTTACACACATTAAGAAACCACCAAGCACAGACAATAGATCAGAAAGACATGAATATTCCAAACTTTTCCGCATATTAAGATGACATGCTTTTAAAGCCACCAAAACTTACCACAATTTCCAAACGTTTACTGACGAAAAGAAAACTAGAACCCTGTTAACCTCTCAAAACCCACTCATTACAAAAAAGTGGGACACTTCGTCTTCCACTGCTTCCCAAAAAGAAGTCAAACCCAAAAAGCGTAGATTGTATTCCGTAGTAGTTTTTAGAATAGCCATGTGTTCTACTTGTCAACATTGTTAACTCGCACTATCTGTACAGTATAGCCTTTTTATGCATTGTTTCATGTTGCAATTAGCCCTCGGGCAAGAACTTGCAAATAAAAAAAAATATATTTAAACGACATGTGAGAATGCCACAGAGGTTTGAAAAGTCTTTTTTATTAATTTATTGTATCTTATGAATTATGCTTTATTTTCTAACGCGCATAGATATTTGACAGAAATGACTATCAAAATGAAAATAGAATGTACTTTATTAATAGATGTGTGCGCGTTCAATATGTTACGGAAGTAGTAATGTTAGCAGTCAATATTCATACATACTTCACATGTGTTTACTTTCATAATCTCCAAGCAGATGTATGGTGCATTTTCCATCGATTCGTTTCGCGCCAGTTTTAGGCGTTTGGACGTCACTAATGTTATAGTAGTGCGCATTTGTTCTAATGTATGGCGAGAGAATCAAAGACAAATGTACACCATTAGTAATTTATCTGGATCAAAGAAGCCCAGCTACGCCGCTCTAACTGATATATATCATATGTCTCTAAATCGATTACGCGTTCCATGGTGGTGTTGCGTACTGTCCAAAGTACGAAACCATACGACACAGTGTGTATGTTTGAAGGCCTTAGTTACAATAGACAACTGCCGGTTTCAGAAAACGTTTTGTTATGATTGCAATGACTTTTCAAGAAGCAAATATCACAAAACATTACTATCAGTGTGTGAATTTATATATATTGGGGTTGTTTTTATTACACGAAGAAGAACTTCATTGCGCAACAATTGCAACGGGTACAATGTATGGCAATTTGTAGATACATAACAATCTACTATATCTAATATTTAAAAATTTCAAAGAACGTATCTATAACATGAATAACAATCGATCTAATAATGTGCATTATAATGGATAAAACAGTATACAATGTAATGATGACGATGATAGTATTCTACGTAGTATATGATGATAGTATTCAATGTACATGATGCGACCAAAGAATAACACGTTTGCCCATTGTAACGTGTCCTTTCATTTGGGTAAAAAAAAGTGATATGCTTTTCGTCTTCAACGCCACAAAACAATCAACATAAACATAAATCGATAAGTACGCTCAGAGCAAGCCTTGATGACACATATCGGCCCTCTCACATGTTTGTGACTTAGCTTGACCCTCTCATACTACAGACGACCTTTCCAGAACCCAACGAGCTGAGAAATATGCAGGTTGAGTGACTCTCACCAGTCGGTGACTCACTCGGCCCAGAGCCAGCGGTATAAAGTCTCGACGCGACAAAAATAAACCAGTAGCTTGTTGTTCTCGACAAAAGGCGGTGTCTATCTGTTGTTGAAACCAACAAATCGACTTCAGTTCATCTTTTTTGCGCGTTTTTACTGTGAGAGAAGCAATTTGGAACTTTTTGCCCCCTCCCCCTTTTAGTTTTACCACAGTCGGTCACCGGTCACCACAATATAAACCGCAAAACCGCAAAGTCCGATTTCTGTCAAGTCATAGGGATATAATGGTATTTGATTTACACAAGGACGAATCATATTGTAGCATCTGACACTTGCACATAAGGTGGTTGGGACTATAAATTAATGATGTTTCAAACTTGTAGCTACCATTGTATAACTCCGATGACATATGCAAATGGTGAACAAGTTAGCCTATAGGTGCCAAAACAAACGCAGTATTTACAGACAAGGAGCGATACAATGTATACCGTTAACGAATGTTTGAGTATAGTACTATACACACACACAAACAATATATTTTTATAATAGAATTCGACGTTCATTTTTAGGTACCAGAAAGCTCTTGTAGTTTTATTTATTTATTGTCGTTGTAGTTGTAGTCACTGTGTACAGGCATTCTCCAAGCAGAGGTTGGTGGGGAAGATTGTGACCTTTTTATGATATGCCCCGTTTTTTTGCCCGCTCTTCCGCCAAAAAATTTGGCATATAAAAAGGTCACAATCTCCCCCACCAACCTCTGCTTGGAGAGTCAGTGTACACGGTTCTCGTAGTGATAAAATCCCACGACCTTTTCCTTTGTTGTTTTCCCGCCAAAGGTCGTGTTTGGAAGGCTTGAGTCATCCGCCTCGGGCTAGCACTGGGCAAACACAGAGTCGTCTGACAGATAAACATTAGTCTCTACCAGACTTACTACGCCAGCTATGGAGAATATAAGAAATCTGTATTGACACGACAAAAGTACAGCGACTTTCGTAAGGTCTTCTACAACTATACATGCAAACAACAAACAATGGGATACAAAATGAATAACCTAAGTACAAGTATATCAATACTTCAACATGTAGAGTTTAACGTATCACTTACACTACTAGTTCTAAGATCTAAACATTCTTTGATATATTTACCTATTTGTACACAGTAGGGGTTGTCTCCTTCTAGAATGTGTTTGAATTTATCTATAGACTGGAATGTATCAAATTCTGTTGAACAAGCCGCGGGAAAGAAGGTTGAACAGCTTTGAGCGTTTATCATGATATCGTGGACAATCTAGGATAAAGTGTTGTTCATCTTCAATCTCATTTGGACAGAATGAACAAAATATCTGGTCACGGGGAATTTTATGGTATCTTCCGATTTCCACATTTAATCTATAACTACATATTCTTATCTTTGTGATTGCTCTACGAACTTCAAAATTATGTTTATCCGATAGTTATTTTTCTTGTCCGTGCCTTTTATCTAACACAGAATAAATGTATGCCAGAGAAGTCTGGCCACCGTACAGAGGTTACCATTTGCAAGCGCAGTTAGTCTGTGATATGTCGGCAAGTATATTTACCCTCACCGTGGACTGACTCCGACTGCCTATTATTCCGGTTTTTTTTTTCTCCAAATTCTACGATCCATACGCCCGTAGGAAGGCCTGGGGGAGGCTAGATAAACATGAGACGGGACCAAGATGCCCCCGTACTGTCAGTTCACCTGTGGGATATGTTTGCACAGAAATCGGGGAATGGGTGACTCAGTTTTAAGTTGCGAAAGAGCGTTTTCGTACCTAGAACGCGGTGGTACAAAAGTGGTCGAATATAACGTTACATGCATTGTGCCTTAGTCATTTATATCATTAACTTATATAGGCTAGAGCTTCTGTGTGGCTATAGCGACTGTAACAGAAGGGGAACTATTAGAGAATTTGAGGCAAAGCACGCACGCACAAATATACACACACGTACATATACATACACACATGCACGCACATACACGCGCGCACGTACAAATACACACGCACACATACACACACGAAAATACACAAGCACCGTACTCAGACACACGCACACACAGACACACGTACATATACATACACACATGCGCGCACATGTATACACGCACGCACGTAGAAATACACACGCACACATACATACACGAAAACACACACGCACACAGAGACACACATACACAAACAGACACACACACGCACATACACACACACACATATACCGTGACACACATAAATAGCTTTCTCAGAAGCAAACTTTCACTACTGGAAGCTAAACTGCCGAGTCGGATGTCTTTTTTTGCAGTGTCATCCTCAAATCTATTTTTGTCACTCTTCGTGGCTAGTTTGAGGAAGAGCTAATCATTTCCGTGATTGTATCATGGTGTACCATGCGCGCAAACACAACTTCCTTATCGTCAAGCCAATTATCTATTTTTGTAAGTATGCGTTGATGTTAGACCACGTCAACATGATCACGAGTCTCCGAAATTACAGCATGAAAAGTATTGATAGAATAACAGAGAAATGTAGAAATTAAACTGTATAGTAGATCTTGAACTTTTTGGGGTGGTTGATTTTAGCGTTTTTTTGTGATGATCTTTCCGACGCAAATAAGCATTTCCATTTCAAATCATAGGCGAAAACGTCATCTCCTTCCAACGGCAAAATTAAGTCTCCGCAAAGACGAATACATTTCATGTTGCATTTTTCTACTTTGTACCACTTTCGGAGACAAATCAGTATAATAACAGTAGCTATCTAGTACATAGGACATGGACAGACCACCGAAGGTGTTGAATACGGTAGTCCTTGTAACCAATCGCTGTCCATGAACCATTGTCCAATGGCCTTCTTTTTACCTTCGCCAAGAAGGTTATGTTTTCGGTAGCATTTGTATTTACGTGTGTATGTGTGTGGATTAGCAACATAACTCGAGAACGCCTGGATGGACTGTCTTGATATTTGGTATGTGGGTGGGTTTTGATAAGACCTGGAAATGGGTAGATTTTGGGCCCCTTAGCGGCTTTTTACGGTTCTGCAGTGGAACGTCCTGTTTTGATATCTCATGTTCTGGACATGTCATGGCCCTGAGTTTTGAGTGGTAGATAGCTCGAGCTCTTGTTGTAATATCGTACAGTGGGTCTGCTTGCACACGTTACATATTTGAACTGACGCATTGAATCACCGTTTACCTGGGCAAGCGCACATCACTTTATACAGGGGCGGCGTTTTAAAGATTTCATTTGCGCTATCTCACAAACGAACAAAAAACAACCTCGTACTAAGTAATGTACATTAAAGTACATTGCCTCCGGCACCGGACAAGGTCTTCTATTAACATACCTTTTTGACACCTTAAATGCTGGTGACAAATTTGGTGTCACGAAAGGAGCAAGGACGGTACGATGACATGTCTAATGTAATCAATCTGTATGTGTGGCGACCTTCAAAATAACAAGGGCTCGTCCAGTGTGATAGACATTAAGCTGGAAAATGCAGTAAGATTAGAATTATGTAATCTTGATATCAGATTGTCTACCCTACAAGCAGATGAGTGGGTCCGGCTGGTTTTTGACGTGGTTTTAGGCGTTTTGTGTCGGGCTTTCTATCTTGTCTCGTTTTCTTTACGTCGATAACCCAGACTGTGAGACGAAATAGAAAAGCCCGACAAAAATGTCTAATAACACGTCAAAAAACCAGCCGGACCCACTCCTCTGCTTGGAGAGTACAGATTGTATCTGTATCTATATAGCCGGTACAACCGCTATTAGGCGTAACACACCAGCTTCGCAGGCACGCGGCGCGACACTGGCAGCTGGATATATTACACCGAACGGTCTGTTACACCTAGGTTTTGCATATCTGACTGCTTTAAAGCTACTTAGTGAAGATGCTCCTACAGTACTTGATGACAACGAATTCCATTCTACTATGGTTCTTGGAAAATACGAATTTTTGAACACATCAATCCTTGGCTGATAACTCTGGTACTTAAAAGCATGACTAGTTCTTGTCACCGTCAGTAGAAAATGTCAAAAGTCTTGTCAACTTTCCTGCGATGTCGCTACGGTACTAGTGTTGGTATCGATACAGGTGTTCTTTTTTCTCGATTTGAAGTGTGTAGTTTCGCTTGATTTTTACTTATTTTGGGTGAGGGGGTAAAGTCTACCATCTTTAATTGCCCTGTTTAGAACGTGCTATGAGAAATTATGGTTGAATCAAGCCATGTAAACTTGATATCATATCTTTAAATGATGATGATGAAATACTCCAGAAGTTAGTATGGTTAAACAAATATCACTGCATGAAGTCGGATCCTGACGTATCCAAACATGGAACACGGTGATCTGAAACCTAAAATCCGTAAAATTTGAGTTGTGTAAGTACAAGACGGCCCTGTATCCGTTCGGATTCTATCGGATCTTTGGTTCCGCATCACCAAGTTCCATATCTGGATACGTCAGGACTAGTTTTGCGTACCGGTACTGTACCGTAAGAATTGATTCGGTACAGGTCCAAAACACCGGATCATGAAGTACCGGTACTGTACCGATATAGATATGTGCTTATTTTGTGACTGATCTCCTGACCTCATGGCCTCATGCAACACCAAACGTGACGAAAGTGATACCTTGGAACAGATTAACTAATATGCAACAGATCATTCAGGCAGGCCGGGAGTTTTGATAGCAAGACCAAGGGAGTTTGGCGGCAGGAAACCTAGTTATGTTCTTTGAATAAAGATACTGACAAGTTGAAGACAGTTTAATATGTTTTTGCCATTGAAGAAGTTCAGAAAAACACATGTTAATTTTTTTAATTGTTCAGGTACAGGTACAGGTCTGGACCTGTACCTAAACCTCTGTACCGGTACCTGTACCTGATGTTACGTTTAGGTACGTAGCACAAGGCAGGACCCTAGTTCAGTGGAAGCACTGGTATCGTCTTAGAACGGACTTCGAGTGTCATACAAAGGTGAAGCTTGGGTCAAGGGCTGACGACCATTCGGGAAGTCACAACATTGGTCTCTATGGCCCACTCGTTCACGTAACAAGCCAAAGTCCGTCTAACTACGTCCTCACGTCCTTTGATCTCGCGGCGTATGAAGACAGATTGGAGTTGTAGCAATGTTAATGGCGGCGATAGACTACAAAGGTTGATAAATGACGGGCCCATATAACTCTTAACGATCGTCATTGGTCACTAATAAGTTATTTGCGACCCGATTCGCGCCAAGGACAACTTAATTAACATAGTTGAGTGAAGCGTTGTAATTCTCGGCTTCGTAATGAGAATAGAATTGTGTAGAATAGCTGTTGCTTTTGTTCAACGTTTTGATATGTTAGGTTGAGAGCGTTCGCTATCTACAGCAAAAACCAATAAGAAATGGGCCTTGCGTTTGTTGGGTAGTGTGGGAATGAGTGTTAAATATGATATTCATTATATTCAATTTGATATTGTCCTGCCCTGTTCAAATATCTACCTATGTAGGCCAATTTATATACAACTCTATGCAAAAACGAGACATTGTTTAACATTCCTGACACAGAATACTATCATCGTCATCATTACATTGTATACTGTTATAGCCATTAGAATGCACATTATTAGATCGATTGTTATTCATGTTATAGATAAGTTCCTTGAAATTGTTAGCTATTAGAAAAAGTCGATTGTTATGTATCTACAAATTGCTATACATTGTATCCGTTACAATTGTCGCGCAATAAAGTTCTTCTAAACTTTATGATCACTGTAATGTATTTGAAATATGAAATATTAATAGATGTTATGAATGATATTGACCCGTTTGATCGACAACTTCGTTTTCAAAATAGAGAATCTCAGCTTTTTTTCACATTCAAAATGACTTAACAAGACTAAAATTATTAGATGTTCTCTTTCTTTTTTTCCTTCTGCAATGAATATCCAATAACCAGTCGTTTTTAACAAATAGAGAAAACATTTTGAAGTTAACAGGTCATGGGAATGAATTTTACATCCTGTAATGTCCGAGGAACAGAGTCTAAATGTATTGGATCATTCCTTTGGAAACCGAAGTCCACATAGGTTAATTCCCCTTCTTCATCGACAAAGGGGTTCTTCTTAATACACAAGAAGAGATGTTTGTTCCGACCAAAGTCTAGCAAGGTGGTTGTTGTAAGGGGCTCTCTAACTGTATCCGATACGTAACGGATATATCAACTGGGCTACATGTTTACCTTAACATCCACACCACTTTGCGGTTTCAACTAGTCTCTACCAGACTAACCGCGCCGGCTATAGGGAGAACATTTGCTAGGGTACTCTGGCCATGGAGGGTTTCATTCGCAGCCGCATTTAGGGTTCAATACTTGACCCTCTCTCCATAGCCGACTCCCTTCATACAATTGAATCTATTTGGCCAATTTCTACTATTTTCCCAGCGACCCGCGGAGACTAGTAGAGCCTAGTTTCAAAGCTGTCAAGTGGACAAATCCTACTCGGAAGTCCGTCACACGTAAGGAGCGATTGAGAACAATGGTGCTGAGGACAATGGGTAGGTGACGTGGATCCGGAGGTGTGTCTAGTCTCGATGATCTTGTCGGAAGTTCGCACGGTGCGTTAAAGGTGTGCTAACATCTGGGCTAGCCGTAACTTTACGTACAGGAAGTCGCGCGGGTTTCTCGCTCAGTTTGCACGTATTGTGGAACACCTTGGTAGGGGATGTGGATTCGAAGGTGTGTCTAGATATAGTCTGGATTCCGTCGGAAGTTCGCACCGTGCGTTAAAGTCCACGGTGCGAACACAAATAAGAAATTTAGCTCGGCCGACGTGTTGGCGAGCTTCAAATGTACATTTTCGACCGAAGTAAGGCCAACGTCCTGTCGATTACGCGGGCTTCGGGCGATTTCTAGAAATCAAAGTTGATTCAAATATTGGCCTTTTAATTATCAAGTTAGTCGATTCTGACTTCGTCCATGACCAAG